>NW_026960704.1:0-57062 GCF_021018805.1 Prinia subflava | reverse complement strand
AGCAAAGGTTTTAGGACTAAAATTGCTTGATTTCCATGGAAGAGCTCTGTAGAACACTATGCTTTGCTGTTACTGTGTTGGTTTTCTCAAGACACAAGTCTTGTTGGTTGTATGTGTTTCCAGCGAGCAGAAAAGCTGCTGCAGACACTTTCTTGCCCCTTTTCCACAAGTGAAGTATATTTTGTACCAGTTGGTGTATTCCTCTTCTGCAGAGCAAGAGCAAAGGTTTTAGGATCTAAATTGCTTGTTTTCCATGGAAGAGCTCTGTAGAACACTATGCTTTGCTGTTGCTGTGTTGGTTTTCTCAAGACACAAGTCCTGTTGGTTGTCTGTGTTTGCAGCAAGCAGAGAAGCTGCTGCAGACACTTTCTTGCCCCTTTTCCACAAGTGAAGTATATTTTGTACCAGTTGGTGTGTTCCTCGTCTGCAAAGCAAGAGCAAATGTGTTAGGACCTAAATTGCTTGATTTCCATGGAAGAGCTCTGTAGAACACTATGCTTTGCTGTTGCTGTGTTGGTTTTCTCAAGAAACAAACCCTGTTTGTTCTCTGTACTTGCAGCGAGCAGAGAAGCTCTTGAAGACACGTACCTGCTTTCTCCACTACTGACGTATATTTTGTACCAGTTGGTGTATTCCTCGTCTGGCGAGCAGGAGCAAAGGTTTTAGGACCTAAATTGCTTGATTTCCTTGGAAGAGCTATGTAGAACACTGTGCTTTGCTGTTACTGTGTTGGTTTTCTCAAGACACAAGCCTTGTTAGTTGTATGTGTTTCCAGCGAGCAGAAAAGCTGCTGAAGACACTTTCTTGCCCCTTTTCCACAAGTGAAGTATATTTTGTACCAGTTGGTGTATTCCTCGTCTGCAGAGCAAGAGCAAAGGTTTTAGGATCTAAATTGCTTGTTTTCCATGGAAGAGCTATGTAGAACACTATGGTTTTCGGTTGCTGTGTTTGTTTTCTCAAGACACAAGCCCTGTTTGTTCTCTGTGTTTTCAGCAAGCAGAGAAGCTGCTGCAGACACTTTCTTGCTCCTTTTCCACTAGTGAAGTATATTTTGTACCAGTTGGTGTATTCCTCGTCTGGAGAGCAGGAGCAAAGGTTTTAGGACCTAAATTGCTTGATTTCCTTGGAAGAGATATGTAGAACACTGTGCTTTGCTGTTGCTGTGTTGGTTTTCTCAAGACACAAACCCTGTTTGTTCCCTGTGTTTTCAGCAAGCAGAGAAGCTGCTGCAGACACTTTCTTGCCCCTTTTCCACAAGTGAAGTATATTTTGTACCAGTTGGTGTATTCCTCGTCTGCAGAGCAAGAGCAAAGGTTTTAGGATCTAAATTGCTTGTTTTCCATGGAAGAGCTATGTAGAACACTATGCTTTGCTGTTGCTGTGTTGGTTTTCTAAAGACACAAACCCTGTTTGTTCCCTGTGTTTTCAGCAAGCAGAGAAGCTGCTGCAGACACTTTCTTGCCCCTTTTCCACAAGTGAAGTATATTTTGTACCAGTTGGTTTATTCCTTGTCTGCAGAGCAAGAGCAAAGGTTTTAGGACCTAAATTGCTTGATTTCCTTGGAAGAGATATGTAGAACACTGTGCTTTGCTGTTGCTGTGTTGGTTTTCTCAAGACACAAGCCCTGTTTGTTCCCTGTGTTTTCAGCAAGCAGAGAAGCTGCTGCAGACACTTTCTTGCCCCTTTTCCACAAGTGAAGTATATTTTGTACCAGTTGGTGTATTCCTCGTCTGCAGAGCAAGAGCAAAGGTGTTAGGACCTAAATTGCTTGATTTCCATGGAAGAGCTATGTAGAACACTATGCTTTGCTGTTGCTGTGTCGGTTTTTCTCAAGAAACAAACCCTGTTTGTTCTCTGTACTTGCAGCGAGCAGAGAAGCTCTTGAAGACACGTACCTGCTTTCTCCACTACTGACGTATATTTTGTACCAGTTGGTGTATTCCTCGTCTGGAGAGCAGGAGCAAAGGTTTTAGGACCTAAATTGCTTGATTTCCTTGGAAGAGATATGTAGAACACTGTGCTTTGCTGTTACTGTGTTGGTTTTCTCAAGACACAAGCCTTGTTAGTTGTATGTGTTTCCAGCGAGCAGAGAAGCTGCTGCAGACACTTTCTTGCCCCTTTTCCACAAGTGAAGTATATTTTGTACCAGTTGGTGTATTCCTCGTCTGCAGAGCAAGAGCAAAGGTTTTAGGATCTAAATTGCTTGTTTTCCATGGAAGAGCTATGTAGAACACTATGCTTTGCTGTTACTGTGTTGGTTTTCTCAAGACACAAGCCCTGTTTGTTCTCTGTGTTTTCAGCAAGCAGAGAAGCTGCTGCAGACACTTTCTTGCTCCTTTTCCACTAGTGAAGTATATTTTGTACCAGTTTGTGTATTCCTCGTCTGCAGAGCAAGAGCAAAGGTTTTAGGATCTAAATTGCTTGTTTTCCATGGAAGAGCTATGTAGAACACTATGCTTTGCTGTTGCTGTGTTGGTTTTCTCAAGACACAAACCCTGTTTGTTCCCTGTGTTTTCAGCAAGCAGAGAAGCTGCTGCAGACACTTTCTTGCCCCTTTTTCACAAGTGAAGTATATTTTGTACCAGTTGGTGTGTTCCTCGTCTGCAAAGCAAGAGCAAAGGTTTTAGGACCTAAATTGCTTGATTTCCATGGAAGAGATATGTAGAAGACTGTGCTTTGCTGTTGCTGTGTTGGTTTTCTCAAGACACAAACCCTGTTTGTTCCCTGTGTTTTCAGCAAGCAGAGAAGCTGCTGCAGACACTTTCTTGCCCCTTTTCCACAAGTGAAGTATATTTTGTACCAGTTGGTGTGTTCCTCGTCTGCAGAGCAAGAGCAAAGGTTTTAGGATCTAAATTGCTTGTTTTCCATGGAAGAGCTATGTAGAACACTATGCTTTGCTGTTGCTGTGTTGGTTTTCTAAAGACACAAACCCTGTTTGTTCTCTGTGTTTTCAGCAAGCAGAGAAGCTGCTGCAGACACTTTCTTGCTCCTTTTCCACTAGTGAAGTATATTTTGTACCAGTTGGTGTATTCCTCGTCTGGAGAGCAGGAGCAAAGGTTTTAGGACCTAAATTGCTGGATTTCCTTGGAAGAGATATGTAGAACACTGTGCTTTGCTGTTGCTGTGTTGGTTTTCTCAAGACACAAACCCTGTTTGTTCCCTGTGTTTTCAGCAAGCAGAGAAGCTGCTGCAGACACTTTCTTGCCCCTTTTCCACAAGTGAAGTATATTTTGTACCAGTTGGTGTATTCCTCGTCTGCAGAGCAAGAGCAAAGGTTTTAGGATCTAAATTGCTTGTTTTCCATGGAAGAGCTATGTAGAACACTATGCTTTGCTGTTGCTGTGTTGGTTTTCTAAAGACACAAACCCTGTTTGTTCCCTGTGTTTTCAGCAAGCAGAGAAGCTGCTGCAGACACTTTCTTGCCCCTTTTCCACAAGTGAAGTATATTTTGTACCAGTTGGTGTATTCCTTGTCTGCAGAGCAAGAGCAAAGGTTTTAGGACCTAAATTGCTTGATTTCCTTGGAAGAGATATGTAGAACACTGTGCTTTGCTGTTGCTGTGTTGGTTTTCTCAAGACACAAACCCTGTTTGTTCCCTGTGTTTTCAGCAAGCAGAGAAGCTGCTGCAGACACTTTCTTGCCCCTTTTCCACAAGTGAAGTATATTTTGTACCAGTTGGTGTATTCCTCGTCTGCAGAGCAAGAGCAAAGGTTTTAGGATCTAAATTGCTTGTTTTCCATGGAAGAGCTATGTAGAACACTATGCTTTGCTGTTGCTGTGTTTGTTTTCTCAAGACACAAGCCCTGTTTGTTCTCTGTGTTTTCAGCAAGCAGAGAAGCTGCTGCAGACACTTTCTTGCTCCTTTTCCACTAGTGAAGTATATTTTGTACCAGTTTGTGTATTCCTCGTCTGCAGAGCAAGAGCAAAGGTTTTAGGATCTAAATTGCTTGTTTTCCATGGAAGAGCTCTGTAGAACACTATGCTTTGCTGTTGCTGTGTTGGTTTTCTCAAGACACAAGTCCTGTTTGTTGTCTGTGTTTGCAGCAAGCAGAGAAGCTGCTGCAGACACTTTCTTGCCCCTTTTTCACAAGTGAAGTATATTTTGTACCAGTTGGTGTGTTCCTCGTCTGCAGAGACGGATCAAAGGTTTTAGGACCTAAATTGCTTGATTTCATTGGAAGAGCTATTAAGAACACTAGTCTTTGCTGTTGCTGTGTTGGTTTTCTAAACACACAAGCCCTGTTTGTTCTCTGTGTTTTCAGCAAGCAGAGAAGCTCTTGAAGACACGTACCTGCTTTCTCCACTACTGACGTATATTTTGTACCAGTTGGTGTGTTCCTCGTCTGCAAAGCAAGAGCAAAGGTTTTAGGACTAAAATTGCTTGATTTCCATGGAAGAGCTCTGTAGAACACTATGCTTTGCTGTTACTGTGTTGGTTTTCTCAAGACACAAGTCTTGTTGGTTGTATGTGTTTCCAGCGAGCAGAAAAGCTGCTGCAGACACTTTCTTGCCCCTTTTCCACAAGTGAAGTATATTTTGTACCAGTTGGTGTATTCCTCGTCTGCAGAGCAAGAGCAAAGGTTTTAGGATCTAAATTGCTTGTTTTCCATGGAAGAGCTATGTAGAACACTATGGTTTTCGGTTGCTGTGTTGGTTTTCTCAAGACACAAGCCCTGTTTGTTCTCTGTGTTTTCAGCAAGCAGAGAAGCTGCTGCAGACACTTTCTTGCCCCTTTTCCACTAGTGAAGTATATTTTGTACCAGTTGGTGTATTCCTCGTCTGGAGAGCAGGAGCAAAGGTTTTAGGACCTAAATTGCTTGATTTCCTTGGAAGAGATATGTAGAACACTGTGCTTTGCTGTTGCTGTGTTGGTTTTCTCAAGACACAAACCCTGTTTGTTCCCTGTGTTTTCAGCAAGCAGAGAAGCTGCTGCAGACACTTTCTTGCCCCTTTTCCACAAGTGAAGTATATTTTGTACCAGTTGGTGTATTCCTCGTCTGCAGAGCAAGAGCAAAGGTTTTAGGATCTAAATTGCTTGTTTTCCATGGAAGAGCTATGTAGAACACTATGCTTTGCTGTTGCTGTGTTGGTTTTCTAAAGACACAAACCCTGTTTGTTCCCTGTGTTTTCAGCAAGCAGAGAAGCTGCTGCAGACACTTTCTTGCCCCTTTTCCACAAGTGAAGTATATTTTGTACCAGTTGGTTTATTCCTTGTCTGCAGAGCAAGAGCAAAGGTTTTAGGACCTAAATTGCTTGATTTCCTTGGAAGAGATATGTAGAACACTGTGCTTTGCTGTTGCTGTGTTGGTTTTCTCAAGACACAAGCCCTGTTTGTTCCCTGTGTTTTCAGCAAGCAGAGAAGCTGCTGCAGACACTTTCTTGCCCCTTTTCCACAAGTGAAGTATATTTTGTACCAGTTGGTGTATTCCTCGTCTGCAGAGCAAGAGCAAAGGTGTTAGGACCTAAATTGCTTGATTTCCATGGAAGAGCTATGTAGAACACTATGCTTTGCTGTTGCTGTGTCGGTTTTCTCAAGAAACAAACCCTGTTTGTTCTCTGTACTTGCAGCGAGCAGAGAAGCTCTTGAAGACACGTACCTGCTTTCTCCACTACTGACGTATATTTTGTACCAGTTGGTGTATTCCTCGTCTGGAGAGCAGGAGCAAAGGTTTTAGGACCTAAATTGCTTGATTTCCTTGGAAGAGATATGTAGAACACTGTGCTTTGCTGTTACTGTGTTGGTTTTCTCAAGACACAAGCCTTGTTAGTTGTATGTGTTTCCAGCGAGCAGAGAAGCTGCTGCAGACACTTTCTTGCCCCTTTTCCACAAGTGAAGTATATTTTGTACCAGTTGGTGTATTCCTCGTCTGCAGAGCAAGAGCAAAGGTTTTAGGATCTAAATTGCTTGTTTTCCATGGAAGAGCTATGTAGAACACTATGCTTTGCTGTTACTGTGTTGGTTTTCTCAAGACACAAGCCCTGTTTGTTCTCTGTGTTTTCAGCAAGCAGAGAAGCTGCTGCAGACACTTTCTTGCTCCTTTTCCACTAGTGAAGTATATTTTGTACCAGTTTGTGTATTCCTCGTCTGCAGAGCAAGAGCAAAGGTTTTAGGATCTAAATTGCTTGTTTTCCATGGAAGAGCTATGTAGAACACTATGCTTTGCTGTTGCTGTGTTGGTTTTCTCAAGACACAAACCCTGTTTGTTCCCTGTGTTTTCAGCAAGCAGAGAAGCTGCTGCAGACACTTTCTTGCCCCTTTTTCACAAGTGAAGTATATTTTGTACCAGTTGGTGTGTTCCTCGTCTGCAAAGCAAGAGCAAAGGTTTTAGGACCTAAATTGCTTGATTTCCATGGAAGAGATATGTAGAAGACTGTGCTTTGCTGTTGCTGTGTTGGTTTTCTCAAGACACAAACCCTGTTTGTTCCCTGTGTTTTCAGCAAGCAGAGAAGCTGCTGCAGACACTTTCTTGCCCCTTTTCCACAAGTGAAGTATATTTTGTACCAGTTGGTGTGTTCCTCGTCTGCAGAGCAAGAGCAAAGGTTTTAGGATCTAAATTGCTTGTTTTCCATGGAAGAGCTATGTAGAACACTATGCTTTGCTGTTGCTGTGTTGGTTTTCTAAAGACACAAACCCTGTTTGTTCTCTGTGTTTTCAGCAAGCAGAGAAGCTGCTGCAGACACTTTCTTGCTCCTTTTCCACTAGTGAAGTATATTTTGTACCAGTTGGTGTATTCCTCGTCTGGAGAGCAGGAGCAAAGGTTTTAGGACCTAAATTGCTGGATTTCCTTGGAAGAGATATGTAGAACACTGTGCTTTGCTGTTGCTGTGTTGGTTTTCTCAAGACACAAACCCTGTTTGTTCCCTGTGTTTTCAGCAAGCAGAGAAGCTGCTGCAGACACTTTCTTGCCCCTTTTCCACAAGTGAAGTATATTTTGTACCAGTTGGTGTATTCCTCGTCTGCAGAGCAAGAGCAAAGGTTTTAGGATCTAAATTGCTTGTTTTCCATGGAAGAGCTATGTAGAACACTATGCTTTGCTGTTGCTGTGTTGGTTTTCTAAAGACACAAACCCTGTTTGTTCCCTGTGTTTTCAGCAAGCAGAGAAGCTGCTGCAGACACTTTCTTGCCCCTTTTCCACAAGTGAAGTATATTTTGTACCAGTTGGTGTATTCCTTGTCTGCAGAGCAAGAGCAAAGGTTTTAGGACCTAAATTGCTTGATTTCCTTGGAAGAGATATGTAGAACACTGTGCTTTGCTGTTGCTGTGTTGGTTTTCTCAAGACACAAACCCTGTTTGTTCCCTGTGTTTTCAGCAAGCAGAGAAGCTGCTGCAGACACTTTCTTGCCCCTTTTCCACAAGTGAAGTATATTTTGTACCAGTTGGTGTATTCCTCGTCTGCAGAGCAAGAGCAAAGGTTTTAGGATCTAAATTGCTTGTTTTCCATGGAAGAGCTATGTAGAACACTATGCTTTGCTGTTGCTGTGTTTGTTTTCTCAAGACACAAGCCCTGTTTGTTCTCTGTGTTTTCAGCAAGCAGAGAAGCTGCTGCAGACACTTTCTTGCTCCTTTTCCACTAGTGAAGTATATTTTGTACCAGTTTGTGTATTCCTCGTCTGCAGAGCAAGAGCAAAGGTTTTAGGATCTAAATTGCTTGTTTTCCATGGAAGAGCTCTGTAGAACACTATGCTTTGCTGTTGCTGTGTTGGTTTTCTCAAGACACAAGTCCTGTTTGTTGTCTGTGTTTGCAGCAAGCAGAGAAGCTGCTGCAGACACTTTCTTGCCCCTTTTTCACAAGTGAAGTATATTTTGTACCAGTTGGTGTGTTCCTCGTCTGCAGAGACGGATCAAAGGTTTTAGGACCTAAATTGCTTGATTTCATTGGAAGAGCTATTAAGAACACTAGTCTTTGCTGTTGCTGTGTTGGTTTTCTAAACACACAAGCCCTGTTTGTTCTCTGTGTTTTCAGCAAGCAGAGAAGCTCTTGAAGACACGTACCTGCTTTCTCCACTACTGACGTATATTTTGTACCAGTTGGTGTGTTCCTCGTCTGCAAAGCAAGAGCAAAGGTTTTAGGACTAAAATTGCTTGATTTCCATGGAAGAGCTCTGTAGAACACTATGCTTTGCTGTTACTGTGTTGGTTTTCTCAAGACACAAGTCTTGTTGGTTGTATGTGTTTCCAGCGAGCAGAAAAGCTGCTGCAGACACTTTCTTGCCCCTTTTCCACAAGTGAAGTATATTTTGTACCAGTTGGTGTATTCCTCGTCTGCAGAGCAAGAGCAAAGGTTTTAGGATCTAAATTGCTTGTTTTCCATGGAAGAGCTATGTAGAACACTATGGTTTTCGGTTGCTGTGTTGGTTTTCTCAAGACACAAGCCCTGTTTGTTCTCTGTGTTTTCAGCAAGCAGAGAAGCTGCTGCAGACACTTTCTTGCCCCTTTTCCACTAGTGAAGTATATTTTGTACCAGTTGGTGTATTCCTCGTCTGGAGAGCAGGAGCAAAGGTTTTAGGACCTAAATTGCTTGATTTCCTTGGAAGAGATATGTAGAACACTGTGCTTTGCTGTTGCTGTGTTGGTTTTCTCAAGACACAAACCCTGTTTGTTCCCTGTGTTTTCAGCAAGCAGAGAAGCTGCTGCAGACACTTTCTTGCCCCTTTTCCACAAGTGAAGTATATTTTGTACCAGTTGGTTTATTCCTTGTCTGCAGAGCAAGAGCAAAGGTTTTAGGACCTAAATTGCTTGATTTCCTTGGAAGAGATATGTAGAACACTGTGCTTTGCTGTTGCTGTGTTGGTTTTCTCAAGACACAAACCCTGTTTGTTCCCTGTGTTTTCAGCAAGCAGAGAAGCTGCTGCAGACACTTTCTTGCCCCTTTTCCACAAGTGAAGTATATTTTGTACCAGTTGGTGTATTCCTCGTCTGCAGAGCAAGAGCAAAGGTGTTAGGACCTAAATTGCTTGATTTCCATGGAAGAGCTATGTAGAACACTATGCTTTGCTGTTGCTGTGTCGGTTTTCTCAAGAAACAAACCCTGTTTGTTCTCTGTACTTGCAGCGAGCAGAGAAGCTCTTAAAGACACGTACCTGCTTTCTCCACTACTGACGTATATTTTGTACCAGTTGGTGTATTCCTCGTCTGGAGAGCAGGAGCAAAGGTTTTAGGACCTAAATTGCTTGATTTCCTTGGAAGAGATATGTAGAACACTGTGCTTTGCTGTTACTGTGTTGGTTTTCTCAAGACACAAGCCTTGTTAGTTGTATGTGTTTCCAGCGAGCAGAGAAGCTGCTGCAGACACTTTCTTGCCCCTTTTCCACAAGTGAAGTATATTTTGTACCAGTTGGTGTATTCCTCGTCTGCAGAGCAAGAGCAAAGGTTTTAGGATCTAAATTGCTTGTTTTCCATGGAAGAGCTATGTAGAACACTATGCTTTGCTGTTACTGTGTTGGTTTTCTCAAGACACAAGCCCTGTTTGTTCTCTGTGTTTTCAGCAAGCAGAGAAGCTGCTGCAGACACTTTCTTGCTCCTTTTCCACTAGTGAAGTATATTTTGTACCAGTTTGTGTATTCCTCGTCTGCAGAGCAAGAGCAAAGGTTTTAGGATCTAAATTGCTTGTTTTCCATGGAAGAGCTATGTAGAACACTATGCTTTGCTGTTGCTGTGTTGGTTTTCTCAAGACACAAACCCTGTTTGTTCCCTGTGTTTTCAGCAAGCAGAGAAGCTGCTGCAGACACTTTCTTGCCCCTTTTCCACAAGTGAAGTATATTTTGTACCAGTTGGTGTGTTCCTCGTCTGCAGAGCAAGAGCAAAGGTTTTAGGATCTAAATTGCTTGTTTTCCATGGAAGAGCTATGTAGAACACTATGCTTTGCTGTTGCTGTGTTGGTTTTCTAAAGACACAAACCCTGTTTGTTCTCTGTGTTTTCAGCAAGCAGAGAAGCTGCTGCAGACACTTTCTTGCTCCTTTTCCACTAGTGAAGTATATTTTGTACCAGTTGGTGTATTCCTCGTCTGGAGAGCAGGAGCAAAGGTTTTAGGACCTAAATTGCTGGATTTCCTTGGAAGAGATATGTAGAACACTGTGCTTTGCTGTTGCTGTGTTGGTTTTCTCAAGACACAAACCCTGTTTGTTCCCTGTGTTTTCAGCAAGCAGAGAAGCTGCTGCAGACACTTTCTTGCCCCTTTTCCACAAGTGAAGTATATTTTGTACCAGTTGGTGTATTCCTCGTCTGCAGAGCAAGAGCAAAGGTTTTAGGATCTAAATTGCTTGTTTTCCATGGAAGAGCTATGTAGAACACTATGCTTTGCTGTTGCTGTGTTGGTTTTCTAAAGACACAAACCCTGTTTGTTCCCTGTGTTTTCAGCAAGCAGAGAAGCTGCTGCAGACACTTTCTTGCCCCTTTTCCACAAGTGAAGTATATTTTGTACCAGTTGGTGTATTCCTTGTCTGCAGAGCAAGAGCAAAGGTTTTAGGACCTAAATTGCTTGATTTCCTTGGAAGAGATATGTAGAACACTGTGCTTTGCTGTTGCTGTGTTGGTTTTCTCAAGAACACAAACCCTGTTTGTTCCCTGTGTTTTCAGCAAGCAGAGAAGCTGCTGCAGACACTTTCTTGCCCCTTTTCCACAAGTGAAGTATATTTTGTACCAGTTGGTGTATTCCTCGTCTGCAGAGCAAGAGCAAAGGTTTTAGGACCTAAATTGCTTGTTTTCCATGGAAGAGCTATGTAGAACACTATGCTTTGCTGTTGCTGTGTTGGTTTTCTAAAGACACAAACCCTGTTTGTTCCCTGTGTTTTCAGCAAGCAGAGAAGCTGCTGCAGACACTTTCTTGCCCCTTTTCCACAAGTGAAGTATATTTTGTACCAGTTGGTGTATTCCTTGTCTGCAGAGCAAGAGCAAAGGTTTTAGGACCTAAATTGCTTGATTTCCATGGAAGAGATATGTAGAAGACTGTGCTTTGCTGTTGCTGTGTTGGTTTTCTCAAGACACAAACCCTGTTTGTTCCCTGTGTTTTCAGCAAGCAGAGAAGCTGCTGCAGACACTTTCTTGCCCCTTTTCCACAAGTGAAGTATATTTTGTACCAGTTGGTGTATTCCTCGTCTGCAGAGACGGATCAAAGGTTTTAGGACCTAAATTGCTTGATTTCATTGGAAGAGCTCTGTAGAACACTATGCTTTGCTGTTGCTGTGTCGGTTTTCTCAAGAAACAAACCCTGTTTGTTCTCTGTACTTGCAGCGAGCAGAGAAGCTCTTGAAGACACGTACCTGCTTTCTCCACTACTGACGTATATTTTGTACCAGTTGGTGTGTTCCTCGTCTGCAAAGCAAGAGCAAAGGTTTTAGGACTAAAATTGCTTGATTTCCATGGAAGAGCTCTGTAGAACACTATGCTTTGCTGTTACTGTGTTGGTTTTCTCAAGACACAAGTCTTGTTGGTTGTATGTGTTTCCAGCGAGCAGAAAAGCTGCTGCAGACACTTTCTTGCCCCTTTTCCACAAGTGAAGTATATTTTGTACCAGTTGGTGTATTCCTCGTCTGCAGAGCAAGAGCAAAGGTTTTAGGATCTAAATTGCTTGTTTTCCATGGAAGAGCTATGTAGAACACTATGGTTTTCGGTTGCTGTGTTGGTTTTCTCAAGACACAAGCCCTGTTTGTTCTCTGTGTTTCCAGCGAGCAGAGAAGCTGCTGCAGACACTTTCTTGCCCCTTTTCCACTAGTGAAGTATATTTTGTACCAGTTGGTGTATTCCTCGTCTGGAGAGCAGGAGCAAAGGTTTTAGGACCTAAATTGCTTGATTTCCTTGGAAGAGATATGTAGAACACTGTGCTTTGCTGTTGCTGTGTTGGTTTTCTCAAGACACAAACCCTGTTTGTTCCCTGTGTTTTCAGCAAGCAGAGAAGCTGCTGCAGACACTTTCTTGCCCCTTTTCCACAAGTGAAGTATATTTTGTACCAGTTGGTGTATTCCTCGTCTGCAGAGCAAGAGCAAAGGTTTTAGGATCTAAATTGCTTGTTTTCCATGGAAGAGCTATGTAGAACACTATGCTTTGCTGTTGCTGTGTTGGTTTTCTAAAGACACAAACCCTGTTTGTTCCCTGTGTTTTCAGCAAGCAGAAAAGCTGCTGCAGACACTTTCTTGCCCCTTTTCCACAAGTGAAGTATATTTTGTACCAGTTGGTTTATTCCTTGTCTGCAGAGCAAGAGCAAAGGTTTTAGGACCTAAATTGCTTGATTTCCTTGGAAGAGATATGTAGAACACTGTGCTTTGCTGTTGCTGTGTTGGTTTTCTCAAGACACAAACCCTGTTTGTTCCCTGTGTTTTCAGCAAGCAGAGAAGCTGCTGCAGACACTTTCTTGCCCCTTTTCCACAAGTGAAGTATATTTTGTACCAGTTGGTGTATTCCTCGTCTGCAGAGCAAGAGCAAAGGTGTTAGGACCTAAATTGCTTGATTTCCATGGAAGAGCTATGTAGAACACTATGCTTTGCTGTTGCTGTGTCGGTTTTCTCAAGAAACAAACCCTGTTTGTTCTCTGTACTTGCAGCGAGCAGAGAAGCTCTTGAAGACACGTACCTGCTTTCTCCACTACTGACGTATATTTTGTACCAGTTGGTGTATTCCTCGTCTGGAGAGCAGGAGCAAAGGTTTTAGGACCTAAATTGCTTGATTTCCTTGGAAGAGATATGTAGAACACTGTGCTTTGCTGTTGCTGTGTTGGTTTTCTCAAGACACAAACCCTGTTTGTTCCCTGTGTTTTCAGCAAGCAGAGAAGCTGCTGCAGACACTTTCTTGCCCCTTTTCCACAAGTGAAGTATATTTTGTACCAGTTGGTGTATTCCTCGTCTGCAGAGCAAGAGCAAAGGTTTTAGGATCTAAATTGCTTGTTTTCCATGGAAGAGCTATGTAGAACACTATGCTTTGCTGTTGCTGTGTTGGTTTTCTAAAGACACAAACCCTGTTTGTTCCCTGTGTTTTCAGCAAGCAGAGAAGCTGCTGCAGACACTTTCTTGCCCCTTTTCCACAAGTGAAGTATATTTTGTACCAGTTGGTTTATTCCTTGTCTGCAGAGCAAGAGCAAAGGTGTTAGGACCTAAATTGCTTGATTTCCATGGAAGAGCTATGTAGAACACTATGCTTTGCTGTTGCTGTGTCGGTTTTCTCAAGAAACAAACCCTGTTTGTTCTCTGTACTTGCAGCGAGCAGAGAAGCTCTTGAAGACACGTACCTGCTTTCTCCACTACTGACGTATATTTTGTACCAGTTGGTGTATTCCTCGTCTGGAGAGCAGGAGCAAAGGTTTTAGGACCTAAATTGCTTGATTTCCTTGGAAGAGATATGTAGAACACTGTGCTTTGCTGTTACTGTGTTGGTTTTCTCAAGACACAAGCCTTGTTAGTTGTATGTGTTTCCAGCGAGCAGAGAAGCTGCTGCAGACACTTTCTTGCCCCTTTTCCACAAGTGAAGTATATTTTGTACCAGTTGGTGTATTCCTCGTCTGCAGAGCAAGAGCAAAGGTTTTAGGATCTAAATTGCTTGTTTTCCATGGAAGAGCTATGTAGAACACTATGCTTTGCTGTTACTGTGTTGGTTTTCTCAAGACACAAGCCCTGTTTGTTCTCTGTGTTTTCAGCAAGCAGAGAAGCTGCTGCAGACACTTTCTTGCTCCTTTTCCACTAGTGAAGTATATTTTGTACCAGTTGGTGTGTTCCTCGTCTGCAAAGCAAGAGCAAAGGTTTTAGGACCTAAATTGCTTGATTTCCTTGGAAGAGATATGTAGAACACTGTGCTTTGCTGTTGCTGTGTTGGTTTTCTCAAGACACAAGCCCTGTTTGTTCCCTGTGTTTTCAGCAAGCAGAGAAGCTGCTGCAGACACTTTCTTGCCCCTTTTCCACAAGTGAAGTATATTTTGTACCAGTTGGTGTATTCCTCGTCTGCAGAGCAAGAGCAAAGGTTTTAGGATCTAAATTGCTTGTTTTCCATGGAAGAGCTATGTAGAACACTATGCTTTGCTGTTGCTGTGTTGGTTTTCTAAAGACACAAACCCTGTTTGTTCCCTGTGTTTTCAGCAAGCAGAGAAGCTGCTGCAGACACTTTCTTGCCCCTTTTCCACAGTGAAGTATATTTTGTACCAGTTGGTGTATTCCTTGTCTGCAGAGCAAGAGCAAAGGTTTTAGGACCTAAATTTCTTGATTTCCTTGGAAGAGATATGTAGAACACTGTGCTTTGCTGTTGCTGTGTTGGTTTTCTCAAGACACAAACCCTGTTTGTTCCCTGTGTTTTCAGCAAGCAGAGAAGCTGCTGCAGACACTTTCTTGCCCCTTTTTCACAAGTGAAGTATATTTTGTACCAGTTGGTGTATTCCTCGTCTGCAGAGACGGATCAAAGGTTTTAGGACCTAAATTGCTTGATTTCATTGGAAGAGCTATTAAGAACACTATGCTTTGCTGTTGCTGTGTTGGTTTTCTAAAGACACAAGCCCTGTTTGTTCCCTGTGTTTTCAGCAAGCAGAGAAGCTCTTGAAGACACGTACCTGCTTTCTCCACTACTGACGTATATTTTGTACCAGTTGGTGTATTCCTCGTCTGCAAAGCAAGAGCAAAGGTTTTAGGACTAAAATTGCTTGATTTCCATGGAAGAGCTCTGTAGAACACTATGCTTTGCTGTTACTGTGTTGGTTTTCTCAAGACACAAGTCTTGTTGGTTGTATGTGTTTCCAGCGAGCAGAAAAGCTGCTGCAGACACTTTCTTGCCCCTTTTCCACATGTGAAGTATATTTTGTACCAGTTGGTGTATTCCTCTTCTGCAGAGCAAGAGCAAAGGTTTTAGGATCTAAATTGCTTGTTTTCCATGGAAGAGCTCTGTAGAACACTATGCTTTGCTGTTGCTGTGTTGGTTTTCTCAAGACACAAGTCCTGTTGGTTGTCTGTGTTTGCAGCAAGCAGAGAAGCTGCTGCAGACACTTTCTTGCCCCTTTTCCACAAGTGAAGTATATTTTGTACCAGTTGGTGTGTTCCTCGTCTGCAAAGCAAGAGCAAATGTGTTAGGACCTAAATTGCTTGATTTCCATGGAAGAGCTCTGTAGAACACTATGCTTTGCTGTTGCTGTGTTGGTTTTCTCAAGAAACAAACCCTGTTTGTTCTCTGTACTTGCAGCGAGCAGAGAAGCTCTTGAAGACACGTACCTGCTTTCTCCACTACTGACGTATATTTTGTACCAGTTGGTGTATTCCTCGTCTGGCGAGCAGGAGCAAAGGTTTTAGGACCTAAATTGCTTGATTTCCTTGGAAGAGATATGTAGAACACTGTGCTTTGCTGTTACTGTGTTGGTTTTCTCAAGACACAAACCCTGTTTGTTCCCTGTGTTTTCAGCAAGCAGAGAAGCTGCTGCAGACACTTTCTTGCCCCTTTTCCACAAGTGAAGTATATTTTGTACCAGTTGGTGTATTCCTTGTCTGCAGAGCAAGAGCAAAGGTTTTAGGATCTAAATTGCTTGATTTCCTTGGAAGAGATATGTAGAACACTGTGCTTTGCTGTTGCTGTGTTGGTTTTCTCAAGACACAAACCCTGTTTGTTCCCTGTGTTTTCAGCAAGCAGAGAAGCTGCTGCAGACACTTTCTTGCCCCTTTTCCACAAGTGAAGTATATTTTGTACCAGTTGGTGTATTCCTCGTCTGCAGAGACGGATCAAAGGTTTTAGGACCTAAATTGCTTGATTTCATTGGAAGAGCTCTGTAGAACACTATGCTTTGCTGTTGCTGTGTCGGTTTTCTCAAGAAACAAACCCTGTTTGTTCTCTGTACTTGCCGCGAGCAGAGAAGCTCTTGAAGACACGTACCTGCTTTCTCCACTACTGACGTATATTTTGTACCAGTTGGTGTATTCCTCGTCTGGAGAGCAGGAGCAAAGGTTTTAGGACCTAAATTGCTTGATTTCCTTGGAAGAGATATGTAGAACACTGTGCTTTGCTGTTACTGTGTTGGTTTCCTCAAGACACAAGCCTTGTTAGTTGTATGTGTTTCCAGCCAGCAGAGAAGCTGCTGCAGACACTTTCTTGCCCCTTTTCCACAAGTGAAGTATATTTTGTACCAGTTGGTGTATTCCTTGTCTGCAGAGCAAGAGCAAAGGTTTTAGGATCTAAATTGCTTGTTTTCCATGGAAGAGCTATGTAGAACACTATGCTTTGCTGTTGCTGTGTTGGTTTTCTCAAGACACAAGCCCTGTTTGTTCTCTGTGTTTTCAGCAAGCAGAGAAGCTGCTGCAGACACTTTCTTGCTCCTTTTCCACTAGTGAAGTATATTTTGTACCAGTTGGTGTATTCCTCGTCTGCAGAGCAAGAGCAAAGGTTTTAGGATCTAAATTGCTTGTTTTCCATGGAAGAGCTATGTAGAACACTATGCTTTGCTGTTGCTGTGTTGGTTTTCTCAAGACACAAACCCTGTTTGTTCCCTGTGTTTTCAGCAAGCAGAGAAGCTGCTGCAGACACTTTCTTGCTCCTTTTCCACTAGTGAAGTATATTTTGTACCAGTTTGTGTATTCCTCGTCTGCAGAGCAAGAGCAAAGGTTTTAGGATCTAAATTGCTTGTTTTCCATGGAAGAGCTCTGTAGAACACTATGCTTTGCTGTTGCTGTGTTGGTTTTCTCAAGACACAAGTCCTGTTGGTTGTCTGTGTTTTCAGCAAGCAGAGAAGCTGCTGCAGACACTTTCTTGCCCCTTTTCCACAAGTGAAGTATATTTTGTACCAGTTGGTGTGTTCCTCGTCTGCAGAGCAAGAGCAAAGGTTTTAGGATCTAAATTGCTTGTTTTCCATGGAAGAGCTATGTAGAACACTATGCTTTGCTGTTGCTGTGTTGGTTTTCTCAAGACACAAACCCTGTTTGTTCCCTGTGTTTTCAGCAAGCAGAGAAGCTGCTGCAGACACTTTCTTGCCCCTTTTTCACAAGTGAAGTATATTTTGTACCAGTTGGTGTGTTCCTCGTCTGCAAAGCAAGAGCAAAGGTTTTAGGACTTAAATTGCTTGATTTCCATGGAAGAGATATGTAGAACACTGTGCTTTGCTGTTGCTGTGTTGGTTTTCTCAAGACACAAACCCTGTTTGTTCCCTGTGTTTTCAGCAAGCAGAGAAGCTGCTGCAGACACTTTCTTGCCCCTTTTCCACAAGTGAAGTATATTTTGTACCAGTTTGTGTATTCCTCGTCTGCAGAGCAAGAGCAAAGGTTTTAGGATCTAAATTGCTTGTTTTCCATGGAAGAGCTATGTAGAACACTATGCTTTGCTGTTGCTGTGTTGGTTTTCTAAAGACACAAACCCTGTTTGTTCTCTGTGTTTTCAGCAAGCAGAGAAGCTGCTGCAGACACTTTCTTGCTCCTTTTCCACTAGTGAAGTATATTTTGTACCAGTTGGTGTATTCCTCGTCTGGAGAGCAGGAGCAAAGGTTTTAGGACCTAAATTGCTTGATTTCCTTGGAAGAGATATGTAGAACACTGTGCTTTGCTGTTGCTGTGTTGGTTTTCTCAAGACACAAACCCTGTTTGTTCCCTGTGTTTTCAGCAAGCAGAGAAGCTGCTGCAGACACTTTCTTGCCCCTTTTCCACAAGTGAAGTATATTTTGTACCAGTTGGTGTATTCCTCGTCTGCAGAGCAAGAGCAAAGGTTTTAGGATCTAAATTGCTTGTTTTCCATGGAAGAGCTATGTAGAACACTATGCTTTGCTGTTGCTGTGTTGGTTTTCTAAAGACACAAACCCTGTTTGTTCCCTGTGTTTTCAGCAAGCAGAGAAGCTGCTGCAGACACTTTCTTGCCCCTTTTCCACAAGTGAAGTATATTTTGTACCAGTTGGTGTATTCCTCGTCTGCAGAGCAAGAGCAAAGGTGTTAGGACCTAAATTGCTTGATTTCCATGGAAGAGCTATGTAGAACACTATGCTTTGCTGTTGCTGTGTCGGTTTTCTCAAGAAACAAACCCTGTTTGTTCTCTGTACTTGCAGCGAGCAGAGAAGCTCTTGAAGACACGTACCTGCTTTCTCCACTACTGACGTATATTTTGTACCAGTTGGTGTATTCCTCGTCTGGAGAGCAGGAGCAAAGGTTTTAGGACCTAAATTGCTTGATTTCCTTGGAAGAGATATGTAGAACACTGTGCTTTGCTGTTACTGTGTTGGTTTTCTCAAGACACAAGCCTTGTTAGTTGTATGTGTTTCCAGCGAGCAGAGAAGCTGCTGCAGACACTTTCTTGCCCCTTTTCCACAAGTGAAGTATATTTTGTACCAGTTGGTGTATTCCTCGTCTGCAGAGCAAGAGCAAAGGTTTTAGGATCTAAATTGCTTGTTTTCCATGGAAGAGCTATGTAGAACACTATGCTTTGCTGTTACTGTGTTGGTTTTCTCAAGACACAAGCCCTGTTTGTTCTCTGTGTTTTCAGCAAGCAGAGAAGCTGCTGCAGACACTTTCTTGCTCCTTTTCCACTAGTGAAGTATATTTTGTACCAGTTTGTGTATTCCTCGTCTGCAGAGCAAGAGCAAAGGTTTTAGGATCTAAATTGCTTGTTTTCCATGGAAGAGCTATGTAGAACACTATGCTTTGCTGTTGCTGTGTTGGTTTTCTCAAGACACAAACCCTGTTTGTTCCCTGTGTTTTCAGCAAGCAGAGAAGCTGCTGCAGACACTTTCTTGCCCCTTTTTCACAAGTGAAGTATATTTTGTACCAGTTGGTGTGTTCCTCGTCTGCAAAGCAAGAGCAAAGGTTTTAGGACCTAAATTGCTTGATTTCCATGGAAGAGATATGTAGAAGACTGTGCTTTGCTGTTGCTGTGTTGGTTTTCTCAAGACACAAACCCTGTTTGTTCCCTGTGTTTTCAGCAAGCAGAGAAGCTGCTGCAGACACTTTCTTGCCCCTTTTTCACAAGTGAAGTATATTTTGTACCAGTTGGTGTGTTCCTCGTCTGCAAAGCAAGAGCAAAGGTTTTAGGACTTAAATTGCTTGATTTCCATGGAAGAGATATGTAGAACACTGTGCTTTGCTGTTGCTGTGTTGGTTTTCTCAAGACACAAACCCTGTTTGTTCCCTGTGTTTTCAGCAAGCAGAGAAGCTGCTGCAGACACTTTCTTGCCCCTTTTCCACAAGTGAAGTATATTTTGTACCAGTTTGTGTATTCCTCGTCTGCAGAGCAAGAGCAAAGGTTTTAGGATCTAAATTGCTTGTTTTCCATGGAAGAGCTATGTAGAACACTATGCTTTGCTGTTGCTGTGTTGGTTTTCTAAAGACACAAACCCTGTTTGTTCTCTGTGTTTTCAGCAAGCAGAGAAGCTGCTGCAGACACTTTCTTGCTCCTTTTCCACTAGTGAAGTATATTTTGTACCAGTTGGTGTATTCCTCGTCTGGAGAGCAGGAGCAAAGGTTTTAGGACCTAAATTGCTTGATTTCCTTGGAAGAGATATGTAGAACACTGTGCTTTGCTGTTGCTGTGTTGGTTTTCTCAAGACACAAACCCTGTTTGTTCCCTGTGTTTTCAGCAAGCAGAGAAGCTGCTGCAGACACTTTCTTGCCCCTTTTCCACAAGTGAAGTATATTTTGTACCAGTTGGTGTATTCCTCGTCTGCAGAGCAAGAGCAAAGGTTTTAGGATCTAAATTGCTTGTTTTCCATGGAAGAGCTATGTAGAACACTATGCTTTGCTGTTGCTGTGTTGGTTTTCTCAAGACACAAACCCTGTTTGTTCCCTGTGTTTTCAGCAAGCAGAGAAGCTGCTGCAGACACTTTCTTGCCCCTTTTCCACAAGTGAAGTATATTTTGTACCAGTTGGTGTATTCCTCGTCTGCAGAGCAAGAGCAAAGGTTTTAGGATCTAAATTGCTTGTTTTCCATGGAAGAGCTATGTAGAACACTATGCTTTGCTGTTGCTGTGTTTGTTTTCTCAAGACACAAGCCCTGTTTGTTCTCTGTGTTTTCAGGAAGCAGAGAAGCTGCTGCAGACACTTTCTTGCTCCTTTTCCACTAGTGAAGTATATTTTGTACCAGTTGGTGTATTCCTCGTCTGCAGAGCAAGAGCAAAGGTTTTAGGATCTAAATTGCTTGTTTTCCATGGAAGAGCTATGTAGAACACTATGCTTTGCTGTTGCTGTGTTGGTTTTCTCAAGACACAAGTCCTGTTGGTTGTCTGTGTTTGCAGCAAGCAGAGAAGCTGCTGCAGACACTTTCTTGCCCCTTTTTCACAAGTGAAGTATATTTTGTACCAGTTGGTGTATTCCTCGTCTGCAGAGACGGATCAAAGGTTTTAGGACCTAAATTGCTTGATTTCATTGGAAGAGCTATTAAGAACACTATGCTTTGCTGTTGCTGTGTTGGTTTTCTAAAGACACAAGCCCTGTTTGTTCCCTGTGTTTTCAGCAAGCAGAGAAGCTCTTGAAGACACGTACCTGCTTTCTCCACTACTGACGTATATTTTGTACCAGTTGGTGTATTCCTCGTCTGCAAAGCAAGAGCAAAGGTTTTAGGACTAAAATTGCTTGATTTCCATGGAAGAGCTCTGTAGAACACTATGCTTTGCTGTTACTGTGTTGGTTTTCTCAAGACACAAGTCTTGTTGGTTGTATGTGTTTCCAGCGAGCAGAAAAGCTGCTGCAGACACTTTCTTGCCCCTTTTCCACAAGTGAAGTATATTTTGTACCAGTTGGTGTATTCCTCTTCTGCAGAGCAAGAGCAAAGGTTTTAGGATCTAAATTGCTTGTTTTCCATGGAAGAGCTCTGTAGAACACTATGCTTTGCTGTTGCTGTGTTGGTTTTCTCAAGACACAAGTCCTGTTGGTTGTCTGTGTTTGCAGCAAGCAGAGAAGCTGCTGCAGACACTTTCTTGCCCCTTTTCCACAAGTGAAGTATATTTTGTACCAGTTGGTGTGTTCCTCGTCTGCAAAGCAAGAGCAAATGTGTTAGGACCTAAATTGCTTGATTTCCATGGAAGAGCTCTGTAGAACACTATGCTTTGCTGTTGCTGTGTTGGTTTTCTCAAGAAACAAACCCTGTTTGTTCTCTGTACTTGCAGCGAGCAGAGAAGCTCTTGAAGACACGTACCTGCTTTCTCCACTACTGACGTATATTTTGTACCAGTTGGTGTATTCCTCGTCTGGCGAGCAGGAGCAAAGGTTTTAGGACCGAAATTGCTTGATTTCCTTGGAAGAGATATGTAGAACACTGTGCTTTGCTGTTACTGTGTTGGTTTTCTCAAGACACAAACCCTGTTTGTTCCCTGTGTTTTCAGCAAGCAGAGAAGCTGCTGCAGACACTTTCTTGCCCCTTTTCCACAAGTGAAGTATATTTTGTACCAGTTGGTGTATTCCTCGTCTGCAGAGCAAGAGCAAAGGTTTTAGGATCTAAATTGCTTGTTTTCCATGGAAGAGCTATGTAGAACACTATGCTTTGCTGTTGCTGTGTTAGTTTTCTAAAGACACAAACCCTGTTTGTTCCCTGTGTTTTCAGCAAGCAGAGAAGCTGCTGCAGACACTTTCTTGCCCCTTTTCCACAAGTGAAGTATATTTTGTACCAGTTGGTGTATTCCTTGTCTGCAGAGCAAGAGCAAAGGTTTTAGGATCTAAATTGCTTGATTTCCTTGGAAGAGATATGTAGAACACTGTGCTTTGCTGTTGCTGTGTTGGTTTTCTCAAGACACAAACCCTGTTTGTTCCCTGTGTTTTCAGCAAGCAGAGAAGCTGCTGCAGACACTTTCTTGCCCCTTTTCCACAAGTGAAGTATATTTTGTACCAGTTGGTGTATTCCTCGTCTGCAGAGACGGATCAAAGGTTTTAGGACCTAAATTGCTTGATTTCATTGGAAGAGCTCTGTAGAACACTATGCTTTGCTGTTGCTGTGTCGGTTTTCTCAAGAAACAAACCCTGTTTGTTCTCTGTACTTGCCGCGAGCAGAGAAGCTCTTGAAGACACGTACCTGCTTTCTCCACTACTGACGTATATTTTGTACCAGTTGGTGTATTCCTCGTCTGGCGAGCAGGAGCAAAGGTTTTAGGACCTAAATTGCTTGATTTCCTTGGAAGAGATATGTAGAACACTGTGCTTTGCTGTTACTGTGTTGGTTTCCTCAAGACACAAGCCTTGTTAGTTGTATGTGTTTCCAGCCAGCAGAGAAGCTGCTGCAGACACTTTCTTGCCCCTTTTCCACAAGTGAAGTATATTTTGTACCAGTTGGTGTATTCCTCGTCTGCAGAGCAAGAGCAAAGGTTTTAGGATCTAAATTGCTTGTTTTCCATGGAAGAGCTATGTAGAACACTATGCTTTGCTGTTGCTGTGTTGGTTTTCTCAAGACACAAGCCCTGTTTGTTCTCTGTGTTTTCAGCAAGCAGAGAAGCTGCTGCAGACACTTTCTTGCTCCTTTTCCACTAGTGAAGTATATTTTGTACCAGTTGGTGTATTCCTCGTCTGCAGAGCAAGAGCAAAGGTTTTAGGATCTAAATTGCTTGTTTTCCATGGAAGAGCTATGTAGAACACTATGCTTTGCTGTTGCTGTGTTGGTTTTCTCAAGACACAAACCCTGTTTGTTCCCTGTGTTTTCAGCAAGCAGAGAAGCTGCTGCAGACACTTTCTTGCTCCTTTTCCACTAGTGAAGTATATTTTGTACCAGTTTGTGTATTCCTCGTCTGCAGAGCAAGAGCAAAGGTTTTAGGATCTAAATTGCTTGTTTTCCATGGAAGAGCTATGTAGAACACTATGCTTTGCTGTTGCTGTGTTGGTTTTCTCAAGACACAAGTCCTGTTGGTTGTCTGTGTTTTCAGCAAGCAGAGAAGCTGCTGCAGACACTTTCTTGCCCCTTTTTCACAAGTGAAGTATATTTTGTACCAGTTGGTGTGTTCCTCGTCTGCAAAGCAAGAGCAAAGGTTTTAGGACCTAAATTGCTTGATTTCCATGGAAGAGATATGTAGAAGACTGTGCTTTGCTGTTGCTGTGTTGGTTTTCTCAAGACACAAACCCTGTTTGTTCCCTGTGTTTTCAGCAAGCAGAGAAGCTGCTGCAGACACTTTCTTGCCCCTTTTCCACAAGTGAAGTATATTTTGTACCAGTTGGTGTATTCCTCGTCTGCAGAGCAAGAGCAAAGGTTTTAGGATCTAAATTGCTTGTTTTCCATGGAAGAGCTATGTAGAACACTATGCTTTGCTGTTGCTGTGTTGGTTTTCTCAAGACACAAACCCTGTTTGTTCCTGTGTTTTCAGCAAGCAGAGAAGCTGCTGCAGACACTTTCTTGCCCCTTTTTCACAAGTGAAGTATATTTTGTACCAGTTGGTGTGTTCCTCGTCTGCAAAGCAAGAGCAAAGGTTTTAGGACTTAAATTGCTTGATTTCCATGGAAGAGATATGTAGAACACTGTGCTTTGCTGTTGCTGTGTTGGTTTTCTCAAGACACAAACCCTGTTTGTTCCCTGTGTTTTCAGCAAGCAGAGAAGCTGCTGCAGACACTTTCTTGCCCCTTTTCCACAAGTGAAGTATATTTTGTACCAGTTTGTGTATTCCTCGTCTGCAGAGCAAGAGCAAAGGTTTTAGGATCTAAATTGCTTGTTTTCCATGGAAGAGCTATGTAGAACACTATGCTTTGCTGTTGCTGTGTTGGTTTTCTAAAGACACAAACCCTGTTTGTTCTCTGTGTTTTCAGCAAGCAGAGAAGCTGCTGCAGACACTTTCTTGCTCCTTTTCCACTAGTGAAGTATATTTTGTACCAGTTGGTGTATTCCTCGTCTGGAGAGCAGGAGCAAAGGTTTTAGGACCTAAATTGCTTGATTTCCTTGGAAGAGATATGTAGAACACTGTGCTTTGCTGTTGCTGTGTTGGTTTTCTCAAGACACAAACCCTGTTTGTTCCCTGTGTTTTCAGCAAGCAGAGAAGCTGCTGCAGACACTTTCTTGCCCCTTTTCCACAAGTGAAGTATATTTTGTACCAGTTGGTGTATTCCTCGTCTGCAGAGCAAGAGCAAAGGTTTTAGGATCTAAATTGCTTGTTTTCCATGGAAGAGCTATGTAGAACACTATGCTTTGCTGTTGCTGTGTTGGTTTTCTCAAGACACAAACCCTGTTTGTTCCCTGTGTTTTCAGCAAGCAGAGAAGCTGCTGCAGACACTTTCTTGCCCCTTTTCCACAAGTGAAGTATATTTTGTACCAGTTGGTGTATTCCTTGTCTGCAGAGCAAGAGCAAAGGTTTTAGGATCTAAATTGCTTGTTTTCCATGGAAGAGCTATGTAGAACACTATGCTTTGCTGTTGCTGTGTTTGTTTTCTCAAGACACAAGCCCTGTTTGTTCTCTGTGTTTTCAGCAAGCAGAGAAGCTGCTGCAGACACTTTCTTGCTCCTTTTCCACTAGTGAAGTATATTTTGTACCAGTTGGTGTATTCCTCGTCTGCAGAGCAAGAGCAAAGGTTTTAGGATCTAAATTGCTTGTTTTCCATGGAAGAGCTATGTAGAACACTATGCTTTGCTGTTGCTGTGTTGGTTTTCTCAAGACACAAGTCCTGTTGGTTGTCTGTGTTGTCAGCAAGCAGAGAAGCTGCTGCAGACACTTTCTTGCCCCTTTTTCACAAGTGAAGTATATTTTGTACCAGTTGGTGTATTCCTCGTCTGCAGAGACGGATCAAAGGTTTTAGGACCTAAATTGCTTGATTTCATTGGAAGAGCTATTAAGAACACTATGCTTTGCTGTTGCTGTGTTGGTTTTCTAAAGACACAAGCCCTGTTTGTTCCCTGTGTTTTCAGCAAGCAGAGAAGCTCTTGAAGACACGTACCTGCTTTCTCCACTACTGACGTATATTTTGTACCAGTTGGTGTATTCCTCGTCTGCAAAGCAAGAGCAAAGGTTTTAGGACTAAAATTGCTTGATTTCCATGGAAGAGCTCTGTAGAACACTATGCTTTGCTGTTACTGTGTTGGTTTTCTCAAGACACAAGTCTTGTTGGTTGTATGTGTTTCCAGCGAGCAGAAAAGCTGCTGCAGACACTTTCTTGCCCCTTTTCCACAAGTGAAGTATATTTTGTACCAGTTGGTGTATTCCTCTTCTGCAGAGCAAGAGCAAAGGTTTTAGGATCTAAATTGCTTGTTTTCCATGGAAGAGCTCTGTAGAACACTATGCTTTGCTGTTGCTGTGTTGGTTTTCTCAAGACACAAGTCCTGTTGGTTGTCTGTGTTTGCAGCAAGCAGAGAAGCTGCTGCAGACACTTTCTTGCCCCTTTTCCACAAGTGAAGTATATTTTGTACCAGTTGGTGTGTTCCTCGTCGTCAAAGCAAGAGCAAATGTGTTAGGACCTAAATTGCTTGATTTCCATGGAAGAGCTCTGTAGAACACTATGCTTTGCTGTTGCTGTGTTGGTTTTCTCAAGAAACAAACCCTGTTTGTTCTCTGTACTTGCAGCGAGCAGAGAAGCTCTTGAAGACACGTACCTGCTTTCTCCACTACTGACGTATATTTTGTACCAGTTGGTGTATTCCTCGTCTGGCGAGCAGGAGCAAAGGTTTTAGGACCTAAATTGCTTGATTTCCTTGGAAGAGATATGTAGAACACTGTGCTTTGCTGTTACTGTGTTGGTTTTCTCAAGACACAAGCCTTGTTAGTTGTATGTGTTTCCAGCGAGCAGAAAAGCTGCTGAAGACACTTTCTTCCCCCTTTTCCACAAGTGAAGTATATTTTGTACCAGTTGGTGTATTCCTCGTCTGCAGAGCAAGAGCAAAGGTTTTAGGATCTAAATTGCTTGTTTTCCATGGAAGAGCTATGTAGAACACTATGGTTTTCGGTTGCTGTGTTTGTTTTCTCAAGACACAAGCCCTGTTTGTTCTCTGTGTTTTCAGCAAGCAGAGAAGCTGCTGCAGACACTTTCTTGCTCCTTTTCCACTAGTGAAGTATATTTTGTACCAGTTGGTGTATTCCTCGTCTGGAGAGCAGGAGCAAAGGTTTTAGGACCTAAATTGCTTGATTTCCTTGGAAGAGATATGTAGAACACTGTGCTTTGCTGTTGCTGTGTTGGTTTTCTCAAGACACAAACCCTGTTTGTTCCCTGTGTTTTCAGCAAGCAGAGAAGCTGCTGCAGACACTTTCTTGCCCCTTTTCCACAAGTGAAGTATATTTTGTACCAGTTGGTGTATTCCTCGTCTGCAGAGCAAGAGCAAAGGTTTTAGGATCTAAATTGCTTGTTTTCCATGGAAGAGCTCTGTAGAACACTATGCTTTGCTGTTGCTGTGTTGGTTTTCTAAAGACACAAACCCTGTTTGTTCCCTGTGTTTTCAGCAAGCAGAGAAGCTGCTGCAGACACTTTCTTGCCCCTTTTCCACAAGTGAAGTATATTTTGTACCAGTTGGTTTATTCCTTGTCTGCAGAGCAAGAGCAAAGGTTTTAGGACCTAAATTGCTTGATTTCCTTGGAAGAGATATGTAGAACACTGTGCTTTGCTGTTGCTGTGTTGGTTTTCTCAAGACACAAGCCCTGTTTGTTCCCTGTGTTTTCAGCAAGCAGAGAAGCTGCTGCAGACACTTTCTTGCCCCTTTTCCACAAGTGAAGTATATTTTGTACCAGTTGGTGTATTCCTCGTCTGCAGAGCAAGAGCAAAGGTGTTAGGACCTAAATTGCTTGTTTTCCATGGAAGAGCTATGTAGAACACTATGCTTTGCTGTTGCTGTGTCGGTTTTCTCAAGAAACAAACCCTGTTTGTTCTCTGTACTTGCAGCGAGCAGAGAAGCTCTTGAAGACACGTACCTGCTTTCTCCACTACTGACATATATTTTGTACCAGTTGGTGTATTCCTCGTCTGGAGAGCAGGAGCAAAGGTTTTAGGACCTAAATTGCTTGATTTCCTTGGAAGAGATATGTAGAACACTGTGCTTTGCTGTTACTGTGTTGGTTTTCTCAAGACACAAGCCTTGTTAGTTGTATGTGTTTCCAGCGAGCAGAGAAGCTGCTGCAGACACTTTCTTGCCCCTTTTCCACAAGTGAAGTATATTTTGTACCAGTTGGTGTATTCCTCGTCTGCAGAGCAAGAGCAAAGGTTTTAGGATCTAAATTGCTTGTTTTCCATGGAAGAGCTATGTAGAACACTATGCTTTGCTGTTACTGTGTTGGTTTTCTCAAGACACAAGCCCTGTTTGTTCTCTGTGTTTTCAGCAAGCAGAGAAGCTGCTGCAGACACTTTCTTGCTCCTTTTCCACTAGTGAAGTATATTTTGTACCAGTTTGTGTATTCCTCGTCTGCAGAGCAAGAGCAAAGGTTTTAGGATCTAAATTGCTTGTTTTCCATGGAAGAGCTATGTAGAACACTATGCTTTGCTGTTGCTGTGTTGGTTTTCTCAAGACACAAACCCTGTTTGTTCCCTGTGTTTTCAGCAAGCAGAGAAGCTGCTGCAGACACTTTCTTGCCCCTTTTTCACAAGTGAAGTATATTTTGTACCAGTTGGTGTGTTCCTCGTCTGCAAAGCAAGAGCAAAGGTTTTAGGACCTAAATTGCTTGATTTCCATGGAAGAGATATGTAGAAGACTGTGCTTTGCTGTTGCTGTGTTGGTTTTCTCAAGACACAAACCCTGTTTGTTCCCTGTGTTTTCAGCAAGCAGAGAAGCTGCTGCAGACACTTTCTTGCCCCTTTTCCACAAGTGAAGTATATTTTGTACCAGTTGGTGTGTTCCTCGTCTGCAGAGCAAGAGCAAAGGTTTTAGGATCTAAATTGCTTGTTTTCCATGGAAGAGCTATGTAGAACACTATGCTTTGCTGTTGCTGTGTTGGTTTTCTAAAGACACAAACCCTGTTTGTTCTCTGTGTTTTCAGCAAGCAGAGAAGCTGCTGCAGACACTTTCTTGCTCCTTTTCCACTAGTGAAGTATATTTTGTACCAGTTGGTGTATTCCTCGTCTGGAGAGCAGGAGCAAAGGTTTTAGGACCTAAATTGCTGGATTTCCTTGGAAGAGATATGTAGAACACTGTGCTTTGCTGTTGCTGTGTTGGTTTTCTCAAGACACAAACCCTGTTTGTTCCCTGTGTTTTCAGCAAGCAGAGAAGCTGCTGCAGACACTTTCTTGCCCCTTTTCCACAAGTGAAGTATATTTTGTACCAGTTGGTGTATTCCTCGTCTGCAGAGCAAGAGCAAAGGTTTTAGGATCTAAATTGCTTGTTTTCCATGGAAGAGCTATGTAGAACACTATGCTTTGCTGTTGCTGTGTTGGTTTTCTAAAGACACAAACCCTGTTTGTTCCCTGTGTTTTCAGCAAGCAGAGAAGCTGCTGCAGACACTTTCTTGCCCCTTTTCCACAAGTGAAGTATATTTTGTACCAGTTGGTGTATTCCTTGTCTGCAGAGCAAGAGCAAAGGTTTTAGGACCTAAATTGCTTGATTTCCTTGGAAGAGATATGTAGAACACTGTGCTTTGCTGTTGCTGTGTTGGTTTTCTCAAGACACAAACCCTGTTTGTTCCCTGTGTTTTCAGCAAGCAGAGAAGCTGCTGCAGACACTTTCTTGCCCCTTTTCCACAAGTGAAGTATATTTTGTACCAGTTGGTGTATTCCTCGTCTGCAGAGCAAGAGCAAAGGTTTTAGGATCTAAATTGCTTGTTTTCCATGGAAGAGCTATGTAGAACACTATGCTTTGCTGTTGCTGTGTTTGTTTTCTCAAGACACAAGCCCTGTTTGTTCTCTGTGTTTTCAGCAAGCAGAGAAGCTGCTGCAGACACTTTCTTGCTCCTTTTCCACTAGTGAAGTATATTTTGTACCAGTTTGTGTATTCCTCGTCTGCAGAGCAAGAGCAAAGGTTTTAGGATCTAAATTGCTTGTTTTCCATGGAAGAGCTCTGTAGAACACTATGCTTTGCTGTTGCTGTGTTGGTTTTCTCAAGACACAAGTCCTGTTTGTTGTCTGTGTTTGCAGCAAGCAGAGAAGCTGCTGCAGACACTTTCTTGCCCCTTTTTCACAAGTGAAGTATATTTTGTACCAGTTGGTGTGTTCCTCGTCTGCAGAGACGGATCAAAGGTTTTAGGACCTAAATTGCTTGATTTCATTGGAAGAGCTATTAAGAACACTAGTCTTTGCTGTTGCTGTGTTGGTTTTCTAAACACACAAGCCCTGTTTGTTCTCTGTGTTTTCAGCAAGCAGAGAAGCTCTTGAAGACACGTACCTGCTTTCTCCACTACTGACGTATATTTTGTACCAGTTGGTGTGTTCCTCGTCTGCAAAGCAAGAGCAAAGGTTTTAGGACTAAAATTGCTTGATTTCCATGGAAGAGCTCTGTAGAACACTATGCTTTGCTGTTACTGTGTTGGTTTTCTCAAGACACAAGTCTTGTTGGTTGTATGTGTTTCCAGCGAGCAGAAAAGCTGCTGCAGACACTTTCTTGCCCCTTTTCCACAAGTGAAGTATATTTTGTACCAGTTGGTGTATTCCTCGTCTGCAGAGCAAGAGCAAAGGTTTTAGGATCTAAATTGCTTGTTTTCCATGGAAGAGCTATGTAGAACACTATGGTTTTCGGTTGCTGTGTTGGTTTTCTCAAGACACAAGCCCTGTTTGTTCTCTGTGTTTTCAGCAAGCAGAGAAGCTGCTGCAGACACTTTCTTGCCCCTTTTCCACTAGTGAAGTATATTTTGTACCAGTTGGTGTATTCCTCGTCTGCAGAGCAAGAGCAAAGGTTTTAGGATCTAAATTGCTTGTTTTCCATGGAAGAGCTATGTAGAACACTATGCTTTGCTGTTGCTGTGTTGGTTTTCTCAAGACACAAGCCCTGTTTGTTCTCTGTGTTTTCAGCAAGCAGAGAAGCTGCTGCAGACACTTTCTTGCTCCTTTTCCACTAGTGAAGTATATTTTGTACCAGTTGGTGTATTCCTCGTCTGCAGAGCAAGAGCAAAGGTTTTAGGATCTAAATTGCTTGTTTTCCATGGAAGAGCTCTGTAGAACACTATGCTTTGCTGTTGCTGTGTTGGTTTTCTCAAGACACAAGTCCTGTTTGTTGTCTGTGTTTGCAGCAAGCAGAGAAGCTGCTGCAGACACTTTCTTGCCCCTTTTTCACAAGTGAAGTATATTTTGTACCAGTTGGTGTGTTCCTCGTCTGCAGAGACGGATCAAAGGTTTTAGGACCTAAATTGCTTGATTTCATTGGAAGAGCTATTAAGAACACTAGTCTTTGCTGTTGCTGTGTTGGTTTTCTAAACACACAAGCCCTGTTTGTTCCCTGTGTTTTCAGCAAGCAGAGAAGCTCTTGAAGACACGTACCTGCTTTCTCCACTACTGACGTATATTTTGTACCAGTTGGTGTGTTCCTCGTCTGCAAAGCAAGAGCAAAGGTTTTAGGACTAAAATTGCTTGATTTCCATGGAAGAGCTCTGTAGAACACTATGCTTTGCTGTTACTGTGTTGGTTTTCTCAAGACACAAGTCTTGTTGGTTGTATGTGTTTCCAGCGAGCAGAAAAGCTGCTGCAGACACTTTCTTGCCCCTTTTCCACAAGTGAAGTATATTTTGTACCAGTTGGTGTATTCCTCGTCTGCAGAGCAAGAGCAAAGGTTTTAGGATCTAAATTGCTTGTTTTCCATGGAAGAGCTATGTAGAACACTATGGTTTTCGGTTGCTGTGTTTGTTTTCTCAAGACACAAGCCCTGTTTGTTCTCTGTGTTTTCAGCAAGCAGAGAAGCTGCTGCAGACAATTTCTTGCCCCTTTTCCACTAGTGAAGTATATTTTGTACCAGTTGGTGTATTCCTCGTCTGGAGAGCAGGAGCAAAGGTTTTAGGACCTAAATTGCTTGATTTCCTTGGAAGAGATATGTAGAACACTGTGCTTTGCTGTTGCTGTGTTGGTTTTCTCAAGACACAAACCCTGTTTGTTCCCTGTGTTTTCAGCAAGCAGAGAAGCTGCTGCAGACACTTTCTTGCCCCTTTTCCACAAGTGAAGTATATTTTGTACCAGTTGGTGTATTCCTCGTCTGCAGAGCAAGAGCAAAGGTTTTAGGATCTAAATTGCTTGTTTTCCATGGAAGAGCTATGTAGAACACTATGCTTTGCTGTTGCTGTGTTGGTTTTCTAAAGACACAAACCCTGTTTGTTCCCTGTGTTTTCAGCAAGCAGAGAAGCTGCTGCAGACACTTTCTTGCCCCTTTTCCACAAGTGAAGTATATTTTGTACCAGTTGGTTTATTCCTTGTCTGCAGAGCAAGAGCAAAGGTTTTAGGACCTAAATTGCTTGATTTCCTTGGAAGAGATATGTAGAACACTGTGCTTTGCTGTTGCTGTGTTGGTTTTCTCAAGACACAAACCCTGTTTGTTCCCTGTGTTTTCAGCAAGCAGAGAAGCTGCTGCAGACACTTTCTTGCCCCTTTTCCACAAGTGAAGTATATTTTGTACCAGTTGGTGTATTCCTCGTCTGCAGAGCAAGAGCAAAGGTGTTAGGACCTAAATTGCTTGATTTCCATGGAAGAGCTCTGTAGAACACTATGCTTTGCTGTTGCTGTGTCGGTTTTCTCAAGAAACAAACCCTGTTTGTTCTCTGTACTTGCAGCGAGCAGAGAAGCTCTTGAAGACACGTACCTGCTTTCTCCACTACTGACGTATATTTTGTACCAGTTGGTGTATTCCTCGTCTGGAGAGCAGGAGCAAAGGTTTTAGGACCTAAATTGCTTGATTTCCTTGGAAGAGATATGTAGAACACTGTGCTTTGCTGTTACTGTGTTGGTTTTCTCAAGACACAAGCCTTGTTAGTTGTATGTGTTTCCAGCCAGCAGAGAAGCTGCTGCAGACACTTTCTTGCCCCTTTTCCACAAGTGAAGTATATTTTGTACCAGTTGGTGTATTCCTTGTCTGCAGAGCAAGAGCAAAGGTTTTAGGATCTAAATTGCTTGTTTTCCATGGAAGAGCTATGTAGAACACTATGCTTTGCTGTTGCTGTGTTGGTTTTCTCAAGACACAAGCCCTGTTTGTTCTCTGTGTTTTCAGCAAGCAGAGAAGCTGCTGCAGACACTTTCTTGCTCCTTTTCCACTAGTGAAGTATATTTTGTACCAGTTTGTGTATTCCTCGTCTGCAGAGCAAGAGCAAAGGTTTTAGGATCTAAATTGCTTGTTTTCCATGGAAGAGCTATGTAGAACACTATGCTTTGCTGTTGCTGTGTTGGTTTTCTCAAGACACAAACCCTGTTTGTTCCCTGTGTTTTCAGCAAGCAGAGAAGCTGCTGCAGACACTTTCTTGCCCCTTTTTCACAAGTGAAGTATATTTTGTACCAGTTGGTGTGTTCCTCGTCTGCAAAGCAAGAGCAAAGGTTTTAGGACCTAAATTGCTTGATTTCCATGGAAGAGATATGTAGAAGACTGTGCTTTGCTGTTGCTGTGTTGGTTTTCTCAAGACACAAACCCTGTTTGTTCCCTGTGTTTTCAGCAAGCAGAGAAGCTGCTGCAGACACTTTCTTGCCCCTTTTCCACAAGTGAAGTATATTTTGTACCAGTTGGTGTGTTCCTCGTCTGCAGAGCAAGAGCAAATGTTTTAGGATCTAAATTGCTTGTTTTCCATGGAAGAGCTATGTAGAACACTATGCTTTGCTGTTGCTGTGTTGGTTTTCTAAAGACACAAACCCTGTTTGTTCTCTGTGTTTTCAGCAAGCAGAGAAGCTGCTGCAGACACTTTCTTGCTCCTTTTCCACTAGTGAAGTATATTTTGTACCAGTTTGTGTATTCCTCGTCTGCAGAGCAGGAGCAAAGGTTTTAGGACCTAAATTGCTGGATTTCCTTGGAAGAGATATGTAGAACACTGTGCTTTGCTGTTGCTGTGTTGGTTTTCTCAAGACACAAACCCTGTTTGTTCCCTGTGTTTTCAGCAAGCAGAGAAGCTGCTGCAGACACTTTCTTGCCCCTTTTCCACAAGTGAAGTATATTTTGTACCAGTTGGTGTATTCCTCGTCTGCAGAGCAAGAGCAAAGGTTTTAGGATCTAAATTGCTTGTTTTCCATGGAAGAGCTATGTAGAACACTATGCTTTGCTGTTGCTGTGTTGGTTTTCTCAAGACACAAGCCCTGTTTGTTCTCTGTGTTTTCAGCAAGCAGAGAAGCTGCTGCAGACACTTTCTTGCTCCTTTTCCACTAGTGAAGTATATTTTGTACCAGTTGGTGTATTCCTCGTCTGCAGAGCAAGAGCAAAGGTTTTAGGATCTAAATTGCTTGTTTTCCATGGAAGAGCTCTGTAGAACACTATGCTTTGCTGTTGCTGTGTTGGTTTTCTCAAGACACAAGTCCTGTTTGTTGTCTGTGTTTGCAGCAAGCAGAGAAGCTGCTGCAGACACTTTCTTGCCCCTTTTTCACAAGTGAAGTATATTTTGTACCAGTTGGTGTGTTCCTCGTCTGCAGAGACGGATCAAAGGTTTTAGGACCTAAATTGCTTGATTTCATTGGAAGAGCTATTAAGAACACTAGTCTTTGCTGTTGCTGTGTTGGTTTTCTAAACACACAAGCCCTGTTTGTTCCCTGTGTTTTCAGCAAGCAGAGAAGCTCTTGAAGACACGTACCTGCTTTCTCCACTACTGACGTATATTTTGTACCAGTTGGTGTGTTCCTCGTCTGCAAAGCAAGAGCAAAGGTTTTAGGACTAAAATTGCTTGATTTCCATGGAAGAGCTCTGTAGAACACTATGCTTTGCTGTTACTGTGTTGGTTTTCTCAAGACACAAGTCTTGTTGGTTGTATGTGTTTCCAGCGAGCAGAAAAGCTGCTGCAGACACTTTCTTGCCCCTTTTCCACAAGTGAAGTATATTTTGTACCAGTTGGTGTATTCCTCGTCTGCAGAGCAAGAGCAAAGGTTTTAGGATCTAAATTGCTTGTTTTCCATGGAAGAGCTATGTAGAACACTATGGTTTTCGGTTGCTGTGTTTGTTTTCTCAAGACACAAGCCCTGTTTGTTCTCTGTGTTTTCAGCAAGCAGAGAAGCTGCTGCAGACAATTTCTTGCCCCTTTTCCACTAGTGAAGTATATTTTGTACCAGTTGGTGTATTCCTCGTCTGGAGAGCAGGAGCAAAGGTTTTAGGACCTAAATTGCTTGATTTCCTTGGAAGAGATATGTAGAACACTGTGCTTTGCTGTTGCTGTGTTGGTTTTCTCAAGACACAAACCCTGTTTGTTCCCTGTGTTTTCAGCAAGCAGAGAAGCTGCTGCAGACACTTTCTTGCCCCTTTTCCACAAGTGAAGTATATTTTGTACCAGTTGGTGTATTCCTCGTCTGCAGAGCAAGAGCAAAGGTTTTAGGATCTAAATTGCTTGTTTTCCATGGAAGAGCTATGTAGAACACTATGCTTTGCTGTTGCTGTGTTGGTTTTCTAAAGACACAAACCCTGTTTGTTCCCTGTGTTTTCAGCAAGCAGAGAAGCTGCTGCAGACACTTTCTTGCCCCTTTTCCACAAGTGAAGTATATTTTGTACCAGTTGGTTTATTCCTTGTCTGCAGAGCAAGAGCAAAGGTTTTAGGACCTAAATTGCTTGATTTCCTTGGAAGAGATATGTAGAACACTGTGCTTTGCTGTTGCTGTGTTGGTTTTCTCAAGACACAAACCCTGTTTGTTCCCTGTGTTTTCAGCAAGCAGAGAAGCTGCTGCAGACACTTTCTTGCCCCTTTTCCACAAGTGAAGTATATTTTGTACCAGTTGGTGTATTCCTCGTCTGCAGAGCAAGAGCAAAGGTGTTAGGACCTAAATTGCTTGATTTCCATGGAAGAGCTCTGTAGAACACTATGCTTTGCTGTTGCTGTGTCGGTTTTCTCAAGAAACAAACCCTGTTTGTTCTCTGTACTTGCAGCGAGCAGAGAAGCTCTTGAAGACACGTACCTGCTTTCTCCACTACTGACGTATATTTTGTACCAGTTGGTGTATTCCTCGTCTGGAGAGCAGGAGCAAAGGTTTTAGGACCTAAATTGCTTGATTTCCTTGGAAGAGATATGTAGAACACTGTGCTTTGCTGTTACTGTGTTGGTTTTCTCAAGACACAAGCCTTGTTAGTTGTATGTGTTTCCAGCCAGCAGAGAAGCTGCTGCAGACACTTTCTTGCCCCTTTTCCACAAGTGAAGTATATTTTGTACCAGTTGGTGTATTCCTTGTCTGCAGAGCAAGAGCAAAGGTTTTAGGATCTAAATTGCTTGTTTTCCATGGAAGAGCTATGTAGAACACTATGCTTTGCTGTTGCTGTGTTGGTTTTCTCAAGACACAAGCCCTGTTTGTTCTCTGTGTTTTCAGCAAGCAGAGAAGCTGCTGCAGACACTTTCTTGCTCCTTTTCCACTAGTGAAGTATATTTTGTACCAGTTTGTGTATTCCTCGTCTGCAGAGCAAGAGCAAAGGTTTTAGGATCTAAATTGCTTGTTTTCCATGGAAGAGCTATGTAGAACACTATGCTTTGCTGTTGCTGTGTTGGTTTTCTCAAGACACAAACCCTGTTTGTTCCCTGTGTTTTCAGCAAGCAGAGAAGCTGCTGCAGACACTTTCTTGCCCCTTTTTCACAAGTGAAGTATATTTTGTACCAGTTGGTGTGTTCCTCGTCTGCAAAGCAAGAGCAAAGGTTTTAGGACCTAAATTGCTTGATTTCCATGGAAGAGATATGTAGAAGACTGTGCTTTGCTGTTGCTGTGTTGGTTTTCTCAAGACACAAACCCTGTTTGTTCCCTGTGTTTTCAGCAAGCAGAGAAGCTGCTGCAGACACTTTCTTGCCCCTTTTCCACAAGTGAAGTATATTTTGTACCAGTTGGTGTGTTCCTCGTCTGCAGAGCAAGAGCAAATGTTTTAGGATCTAAATTGCTTGTTTTCCATGGAAGAGCTATGTAGAACACTATGCTTTGCTGTTGCTGTGTTGGTTTTCTAAAGACACAAACCCTGTTTGTTCTCTGTGTTTTCAGCAAGCAGAGAAGCTGCTGCAGACACTTTCTTGCTCCTTTTCCACTAGTGAAGTATATTTTGTACCAGTTTGTGTATTCCTCGTCTGCAGAGCAGGAGCAAAGGTTTTAGGACCTAAATTGCTGGATTTCCTTGGAAGAGATATGTAGAACACTGTGCTTTGCTGTTGCTGTGTTGGTTTTCTCAAGACACAAACCCTGTTTGTTCCCTGTGTTTTCAGCAAGCAGAGAAGCTGCTGCAGACACTTTCTTGCCCCTTTTCCACAAGTGAAGTATATTTTGTACCAGTTGGTGTATTCCTCGTCTGCAGAGCAAGAGCAAAGGTTTTAGGATCTAAATTGCTTGTTTTCCATGGAAGAGCTATGTAGAACACTATGCTTTGCTGTTGCTGTGTTGGTTTTCTAAAGACACAAACCCTGTTTGTTCCCTGTGTTTTCAGCAAGCAGAGAAGCTGCTGCAGACACTTTCTTGCCCCTTTTCCACAAGTGAAGTATATTTTGTACCAGTTGGTGTATTCCTTGTCTGCAGAGCAAGAGCAAAGGTTTTAGGACCTAAATTGCTTGATTTCCTTGGAAGAGATATGTAGAACACTGTGCTTTGCTGTTGCTGTGTTGGTTTTCTCAAGACACAAACCCTGTTTGTTCCCTGTGTTTTCAGCAAGCAGAGAAGCTGCTGCAGACACTTTCTTGCCCCTTTTCCACAAGTGAAGTATATTTTGTACCAGTTGGTGTATTCCTCGTCTGCAGAGCAAGAGCAAAGGTTTTAGGATCTAAATTGCTTGTTTTCCATGGAAGAGCTATGTAGAACACTATGCTTTGCTGTTGCTGTGTTTGTTTTCTCAAGACACAAGCCCTGTTTGTTCTCTGTGTTTTCAGCAAGCAGAGAAGCTGCTGCAGACACTTTCTTGCTCCTTTTCCACTAGTGAAGTATATTTTGTACCAGTTGGTGTATTCCTCGTCTGCAGAGACGGATCAAAGGTTTTAGGACCTAAATTGCTTGATTTCATTGGAAGAGCTATTAAGAACACTATGCTTTGCTGTTGCTGTGTTGGTTTTCTAAAGACACAAGCCCTGTTTGTTCCCTGTGTTTTCAGCAAGCAGAGAAGCTCTTGAAGACACGTACCTGCTTTCTCCAGTACTGACGTATATTTTGTACCAGTTGGTGTGTTCCTCGTCTGCAAAGCAAGAGCAAAGGTTTTAGGACTAAAATTGCTTGATTTCCATGGAAGAGCTCTGTAGAACACTATGCTTTGCTGTTACTGTGTTGGTTTTCTCAAGACACAAGTCTTGTTGGTTGTATGTGTTTCCAGCGAGCAGAAAAGCTGCTGCAGACACTTTCTTGCCCCTTTTCCACAAGTGAAGTATATTTTGTACCAGTTGGTGTATTCCACTTCTGCAGAGCAAGAGCAAAGGTTTTAGGATCTAAATTGCTTGTTTTCCATGGAAGAGCTATGTAGAACACTATGCTTTGCTGTTGCTGTGTTGGTTTTCTCAAGACACAAGTCCTGTTGGTTGTCTGTGTTTTCAGCAAGCAGAGAAGCTGCTGCAGACACTTTCTTGCCCCTTTTCCACAAGTGAAGTATATTTTGTACCAGTTGGTGTGTTCCTCGTCTGCAAAGCAAGAGCAAATGTGTTAGGACCTAAATTGCTTGATTTCCATGGAAGAGCTCTGTAGAACACTATGCTTTGCTGTTGCTGTGTTGGTTTTCTCAAGAAACAAACCCTGTTTGTTCTCTGTACTTGCAGCGAGCAGAGAAGCTCTTGAAGACACGTACCTGCTTTCTCCACTACTGACGTATATTTTGTACCAGTTGGTGTATTCCTCGTCTGGAGAGCAGGAGCAAAGGTTTTAGGACCTAAATTGCTTGATTTCCTTGGAAGAGATATGTAGAACACTGTGCTTTGCTGTTACTGTGTTGGTTTTCTCAAGACACAAGCCTTGTTAGTTGTATGTGTTTCCAGCGAGCAGAAAAGCTGCTGCAGACACTTTCTTGCCCCTTTTCCACTAGTGAAGTATATTTTGTACCAGTTGGTGTATTCCTCGTCTTCAGAGCAAGAGCAAAGGTTTTAGGATCTAAATTGCTTGTTTTCCATGCAAGAGCTATGTAGAACACTATGGTTTTCGGTTGCTGTGTTTGTTTTCTCAAGACACAAGCCCTGTTTGTTCTCTGTGTTTTCAGCAAGCAGAGAAGCTGCTGCAGACACTTTCTTGCTCCTTTTCCACTAGTGAAGTATATTTTGTACCAGTTGGTGTATTCCTCGTCTGGAGAGCAGGAGCAAAGGTTTTAGGACCTAAATTGCTTGATTTCCTTGGAAGAGATATGTAGAACACTGTGCTTTGCTGTTGCTGTGTTGGTTTTCTCAAGACACAAACCCTGTTTGTTCCCTGTGTTTTCAGCAAGCAGAGAAGCTGCTGCAGACACTTTCTTGCCCCTTTTCCACAAGTGAAGTATATTTTGTACCAGTTGGTGTATTCCTCGTCTGCAGAGCAAGAGCAAAGGTTTTAGGATCTAAATTGCTTGTTTTCCATGGAAGAGCTATGTAGAACACTATGCTTTGCTGTTGCTGTGTTAGTTTTCTAAAGACACAAACCCTGTTTGTTCCCTGTGTTTTCAGCAAGCAGAGAAGCTGCTGCAGACACTTTCTTGCCCCTTTTCCACAAGTGAAGTATATTTTGTACCAGTTGGTGTATTCCTTGTCTGCAGAGCAAGAGCAAAGGTTTTAGGATCTAAATTGCTTGATTTCCTTGGAAGAGATATGTAGAACACTGTGCTTTGCTGTTGCTGTGTTGGTTTTCTCAAGACACAAACCCTGTTTGTTCCCTGTGTTTTCAGCAAGCAGAGAAGCTGCTGCAGACACTTTCTTGCCCCTTTTCCACAAGTGAAGTATATTTTGTACCAGTTGGTGTATTCCTCGTCTGCAGAGACGGATCAAAGGTTTTAGGACCTAAATTGCTTGATTTCATTGGAAGAGCTCTGTAGAACACTATGCTTTGCTGTTGCTGTGTCGGTTTTCTCAAGAAACAAACCCTGTTTGTTCTCTGTACTTGCAGCGAGCAGAGAAGCTCTTGAAGACACGTACCTGCTTTCTCCACTACTGACGTATATTTTGTACCAGTTGGTGTATTCCTCGTCTGGAGAGCAGGAGCAAAGGTTTTAGGACCTAAATTGCTTGATTTCCTTGGAAGAGATATGTAGAACACTGTGCTTTGCTGTTACTGTGTTGGTTTTCTCAAGACACAAGCCTTGTTAGTTGTATGTGTTTCCAGCCAGCAGAGAAGCTGCTGCAGACACTTTCTTGCCCCTTTTCCACAAGTGAAGTATATTTTGTACCAGTTGGTGTATTCCTCGTCTGCAGAGCAAGAGCAAAGGTTTTAGGATCTAAATTGCTTGTTTTCCATGGAAGAGCTATGTAGAACACTATGCTTTGCTGTTGCTGTGTTGGTTTTCTCAAGACACAAGCCCTGTTTGTTCTCTGTGTTTTCAGCAAGCAGAGAAGCTGCTGCAGACACTTTCTTGCTCCTTTTCCACTAGTGAAGTATATTTTGTACCAGTTTGTGTATTCCTCGTCTGCAGAGCAAGAGCAAAGGTTTTAGGATCTAAATTGCTTGTTTTCCATGGAAGAGCTATGTAGAACACTATGCTTTGCTGTTGCTGTGTTGGTTTTCTCAAGACACAAACCCTGTTTGTTCCCTGTGTTTTCAGCAAGCAGAGAAGCTGCTGCAGACACTTTCTTGCTCCTTTTCCACTAGTGAAGTATATTTTGTACCAGTTTGTGTATTCCTCGTCTGCAGAGCAAGAGCAAAGGTTTTAGGATCTAAATTGCTTGTTTTCCATGCAAGAGCTATGTAGAACACTATGGTTTTCGGTTGCTGTGTTTGTTTTCTCAAGACACAAGCCCTGTTTGTTCTCTGTGTTTTCAGCAAGCAGAGAAGCTGCTGCAGACACTTTCTTGCTCCTTTTCCACTAGTGAAGTATATTTTGTACCAGTTGGTGTATTCCTCGTCTGGAGAGCAGGAGCAAAGGTTTTAGGACCTAAATTGCTGGATTTCCTTGGAAGAGATATGTAGAACACTGTGCTTTGCTGTTGCTGTGTTGGTTTTCTCAAGACACAAACCCTGTTTGTTCCCTGTGTTTTCAGCAAGCAGAGAAGCTGCTGCAGACACTTTCTTGCCCCTTTTCCACAAGTGAAGTATATTTTGTACCAGTTGGTGTATTCCTCGTCTGCAGAGCAAGAGCAAAGGTTTTAGGATCTAAATTGCTTGTTTTCCATGGAAGAGCTATGTAGAACACTATGCTTTGCTGTTGCTGTGTTAGTTTTCTAAAGACACAAACCCTGTTTGTTCCCTGTGTTTTCAGCAAGCAGAGAAGCTGCTGCAGACACTTTCTTGCCCCTTTTCCACAAGTGAAGTATATTTTGTACCAGTTGGTGTATTCCTTGTCTGCAGAGCAAGAGCAAAGGTTTTAGGATCTAAATTGCTTGATTTCCTTGGAAGAGATATGTAGAACACTGTGCTTTGCTGTTGCTGTGTTGGTTTTCTCAAGACACAAACCCTGTTTGTTCCCTGTGTTTTCAGCAAGCAGAGAAGCTGCTGCAGACACTTTCTTGCCCCTTTTCCACAAGTGAAGTATATTTTGTACCAGTTGGTGTATTCCTCGTCTGCAGAGACGGATCAAAGGTTTTAGGACCTAAATTGCTTGATTTCATTGGAAGAGCTCTGTAGAACACTATGCTTTGCTGTTGCTGTGTCGGTTTTCTCAAGAAACAAACCCTGTTTGTTCTCTGTACTTGCAGCGAGCAGAGAAGCTCTTGAAGACACGTACCTGCTTTCTCCACTACTGACGTATATTTTGTACCAGTTGGTGTATTCCTCGTCTGGAGAGCAGGAGCAAAGGTTTAAGGACCTAAATTGCTTGATTTCCTTGGAAGAGATATGTAGAACACTGTGCTTTGCTGTTACTGTGTTGGTTTTCTCAAGACACAAGCCTTGTTAGTTGTATGTGTTTCCAGCCAGCAGAGAAGCTGCTGCAGACACTTTCTTGCCCCTTTTCCACAAGTGAAGTATATTTTGTACCAGTTGGTGTATTCCTCGTCTGCAGAGCAAGAGCAAAGGTTTTAGGATCTAAATTGCTTGTTTTCCATGGAAGAGCTATGTAGAACACTATGCTTTGCTGTTGCTGTGTTGGTTTTCTCAAGACACAAGCCCTGTTTGTTCTCTGTGTTTTCAGCAAGCAGAGAAGCTGCTGCAGACACTTTCTTGCTCCTTTTCCACTAGTGAAGTATATTTTGTACCAGTTGGTGTATTCCTCGTCTGCAGAGCAAGAGCAAAGGTTTTAGGATCTAAATTGCTTGTTTTCCATGGAAGAGCTATGTAGAACACTATGCTTTGCTGTTGCTGTGTTAGTTTTCTCAAGACACAAACCCTGTTTGTTCCCTGTGTTTTCAGCAAGCAGAGAAGCTGCTGCAGACACTTTCTTGCTCCTTTTTCCACTAGTGAAGTATATTTTGTACCAGTTTGTGTATTCCTCGTCTGCAGAGCAAGAGCAAAGGTTTTAGGATCTAAATTGCTTGTTTCCATGGAAGAGCTATGTAGAACACTATGCTTTGCTGTTGCTGTGTTGGTTTTCTCAAGACACAAGTCCTGTTGGTTGTCTGTGTTTTCAGCAAGCAGAGAAGCTGCTGCAGACACTTTCTTGCCCCTTTTTCACAAGTGAAGTATATTTTGTACCAGTTGGTGTGTTCCTCGTCTGCAAAGCAAGAGCAAAGGTTTTAGGACCTAAATTGCTTGATTTCCATGGAAGAGATATGTAGAAGACTGTGCTTTGCTGTTGCTGTGTTGGTTTTCTCAAGACACAAACCCTGTTTGTTCCCTGTGTTTTCAGCAAGCAGAGAAGCTGCTGCAGACACTTTCTTGCCCCTTTTCCACAAGTGAAGTATATTTTGTACCAGTTGGTGTATTCCTCGTCTGCAGAGCAAGAGCAAAGGTTTTAGGATCTAAATTGCTTGTTTTCCATGGAAGAGCTGTGTAGAACACTATGCTTTGCTGTTGCTGTGTTGGTTTTCTAAAGACACAAACCCTGTTTGTTCCCTGTGTTTTCAGCAAGCAGAGAAGCTGCTGCAGACACTTTCTTGCCCCTTTTCCACAAGTGAAGTATATTTTGTACCAGTTGGTGTATTCCTTGTCTGCAGAGCAAGAGCAAAGGTTTTAGGACCTAAATTGCTTGATTTCCTTGGAAGAGATAATGTAGAACACTGTGCTTTGCTGTTGCTGTGTTGGTTTTCCTCAAGACACAAACCCTGTTTGTTCCCTGTGTTTTCAGCAAGCAGAGAAGCTGCTGCAGACACTTTCTTGCCCCTTTTCCACAAGTGAAGTATATTTTGTACCAGTTGGTGTATTCCTCGTCTGCAGAGCAAGAGCAAAGGTTTTAGGATCTAAATTGCTTGTTTTCCATGGAAGAGCTATGTAGAACACTATGCTTTGCTGTTGCTGTGTTGGTTTTCTCAAGACACAAACCCTGTTTGTTCCCTGTGTTTTCAGCAAGCAGAGAAGCTGCTGCAGACACTTTCTTGCCCCTTTTTCACAAGTGAAGTATATTTTGTACCAGTTGGTGTGTTCCTCGTCTGCAAAGCAAGAGCAAAGGTTTTAGGACTTAAATTGCTTGATTTCCATGGAAGAGATATGTAGAACACTGTGCTTTGCTGTTGCTGTGTTGGTTTTCTCAAGACACAAACCCTGTTTGTTCCCTGTGTTTTCAGCAAGCAGAGAAGCTGCTGCAGACACTTTCTTGCCCCTTTTCCACAAGTGAAGTATATTTTGTACCAGTTTGTGTATTCCTCGTCTGCAGAGCAAGAGCAAAGGTTTTAGGATCTAAATTGCTTGTTTTCCATGGAAGAGCTATGTAGAACACTATGCTTTGCTGTTGCTGTGTTGGTTTTCTAAAGACACAAACCCTGTTTGTTCTCTGTGTTTTCAGCAAGCAGAGAAGCTGCTGCAGACACTTTCTTGCTCCTTTTCCACTAGTGAAGTATATTTTGTACCAGTTGGTGTATTCCTCGTCTGGAGAGCAGGAGCAAAGGTTTTAGGACCTAAATTGCTTGATTTCCTTGGAAGAGATATGTAGAACACTGTGCTTTGCTGTTGCTGTGTTGGTTTTCTCAAGACACAAACCCTGTTTGTTCCCTGTGTTTTCAGCAAGCAGAGAAGCTGCTGCAGACACTTTCTTGCCCCTTTTCCACAAGTGAAGTATATTTTGTACCAGTTGGTGTATTCCTCGTCTGCAGAGCAAGAGCAAAGGTTTTAGGATCTAAATTGCTTGTTTTCCATGGAAGAGCTATGTAGAACACTATGCTTTGCTGTTGCTGTGTTGGTTTTCTAAAGACACAAACCCTGTTTGTTCCCTGTGTTTTCAGCAAGCAGAGAAGCTGCTGCAGACACTTTCTTGCCCCTTTTCCACAGTGAAGTATATTTTGTACCAGTTGGTGTATTCCTTGTCTGCAGAGCAAGAGCAAAGGTTTTAGGACCTAAATTTCTTGATTTCCTTGGAAGAGATATGTAGAACACTGTGCTTTGCTGTTGCTGTGTTGGTTTTCTCAAGACACAAACCCTGTTTGTTCCCTGTGTTTTCAGCGAGCAGAAAAGCTGCTGCAGACACTTTCTTGCCCCTTTTCCACAAGTGAAGTATATTTTGTACCAGTTGGTGTATTCCACTTCTGCAGAGCAAGAGCAAAGGTTTTAGGATCTAAATTGCTTGTTTTCCATGGAAGAGCTATGTAGAACACTATGCTTTGCTGTTGCTGTGTTGGTTTTCTCAAGACACAAGTCCTGTTGGTTGTCTGTGTTTGCAGCAAGCAGAGAAGCTGCTGCAGACACTTTCTTGCCCCTTTTTCACAAGTGAAGTATATTTTGTACCAGTTGGTGTATTCCTCGTCTGCAGAGACGGATCAAAGGTTTTAGGACCTAAATTGCTTGATTTCATTGGAAGAGCTATTAAGAACACTATGCTTTGCTGTTGCTGTGTTGGTTTTCTAAAGACACAAGCCCTGTTTGTTCCCTGTGTTTTCAGCAAGCAGAGAAGCTCTTGAAGACACGTACCTGCTTTCTCCACTACTGACGTATATTTTGTACCAGTTGGTGTATTCCTCGTCTGCAAAGCAAGAGCAAAGGTTTTAGGACTAAAATTGCTTGATTTCCATGGAAGAGCTCTGTAGAACACTATGCTTTGCTGTTGCTGTGTTGGTTTTCTCAAGAAACAAACCCTGTTTGTTCTCTGTACTTGCAGCGAGCAGAGAAGCTCTTGAAGACACGTACCTGCTTTCTCCACTACTGACGTATATTTTGTACCAGTTGGTGTATTCCTCGTCTGGCGAGCAGGAGCAAAGGTTTTAGGACCTAAATTGCTTGATTTCCTTGGAAGAGATATGTAGAACACTGTGCTTTGCTGTTACTGTGTTGGTTTTCTCAAGACACAAGCCTTGTTAGTTGTATGTGTTTCCAGCGAGCAGAAAAGCTGCTGCAGACACTTTCTTCCCCCTTTTCCACAAGTGAAGTATATTTTGTACCAGTTGGTGTATTCCTCGTCTGCAGAGCAAGAGCAAAGGTTTTAGGATCTAAATTGCTTGTTTTCCATGGAAGAGCTATGTAGAACACTATGGTTTTCGGTTGCTGTGTTTGTTTTCTCAAGACACAAGCCCTGTTTGTTCTCTGTGTTTTCAGCAAGCAGAGAAGCTGCTGCAGACACTTTCTTGCCCCTTTTCCACTAGTGAAGTATATTTTGTACCAGTTGGTGTATTCCTCGTCTGGAGAGCAGGAGCAAAGGTTTTAGGACCTAAATTGCTTGATTTCCTTGGAAGAGATATGTAGAACACTGTGCTTTGCTGTTGCTGTGTTGGTTTTCTCAAGACACAAGTCCTGTTGGTTGTCTGTGTTTGCAGCAAGCAGAGAAGCTGCTGCAGACACTTTCTTGCCCCTTTTTCACAAGTGAAGTATATTTTGTACCAGTTGGTGTATTCCTCGTCTGCAGAGACGGATCAAAGGTTTTAGGACCTAAATTGCTTGATTTCATTGGAAGAGCTATTAAGAACACTATGCTTTGCTGTTGCTGTGTTGGTTTTCTAAAGACACAAGCCCTGTTTGTTCCCTGTGTTTTCAGCAAGCAGAGAAGCTCTTGAAGACACGTACCTGCTTTCTCCACTACTGACGTATATTTTGTACCAGTTGGTGTATTCCTCGTCTGCAAAGCAAGAGCAAAGGTTTTAGGACTAAAATTGCTTGATTTCCATGGAAGAGCTCTGTAGAACACTATGCTTTGCTGTTGCTGTGTTGGTTTTCTCAAGAAACAAACCCTGTTTGTTCTCTGTACTTGCAGCGAGCAGAGAAGCTCTTGAAGACACGTACCTGCTTTCTCCACTACTGACGTATATTTTGTACCAGTTGGTGTATTCCTCGTCTGGCGAGCAGGAGCAAAGGTTTTAGGACCTAAATTGCTTGATTTCCTTGGAAGAGATATGTAGAACACTGTGCTTTGCTGTTACTGTGTTGGTTTTCTCAAGACACAAGCCTTGTTAGTTGTATGTGTTTCCAGCGAGCAGAAAAGCTGCTGCAGACACTTTCTTCCCCCTTTTCCACAAGTGAAGTATATTTTGTACCAGTTGGTGTATTCCTCGTCTGCAGAGCAAGAGCAAAGGTTTTAGGATCTAAATTGCTTGTTTTCCATGGAAGAGCTATGTAGAACACTATGGTTTTCGGTTGCTGTGTTTGTTTTCTCAAGACACAAGCCCTGTTTGTTCTCTGTGTTTTCAGCAAGCAGAGAAGCTGCTGCAGACACTTTCTTGCCCCTTTTCCACTAGTGAAGTATATTTTGTACCAGTTGGTGTATTCCTCGTCTGGAGAGCAGGAGCAAAGGTTTTAGGACCTAAATTGCTTGATTTCCTTGGAAGAGATATGTAGAACACTGTGCTTTGCTGTTGCTGTGTTGGTTTTCTCAAGACACAAACCCTGTTTGTTCCCTGTGTTTTCAGCAAGCAGAGAAGCTGCTGCAGACACTTTCTTGCCCCTTTTCCACAAGTGAAGTATATTTTGTACCAGTTGGTGTATTCCTCGTCTGCAGAGCAAGAGCAAAGGTTTTAGGATCTAAATTGCTTGTTTTCCATGGAAGAGCTATGTAGAACACTATGCTTTGCTGTTGCTGTGTTGGTTTTCTAAAGACACAAACCCTGTTTGTTCCCTGTGTTTTCAGCAAGCAGAGAAGCTGCTGCAGACACTTTCTTGCCCCTTTTCCACAAGTGAAGTATATTTTGTACCAGTTGGTGTATTCCTTGTCTGCAGAGCAAGAGCAAAGGTTTTAGGACCTAAATTGCTTGATTTCCTTGGAAGAGATATGTAGAACACTGTGCTTTGCTGTTGCTGTGTTGGTTTTCTCAAGACACAAACCCTGTTTGTTCCCTGTGTTTTCAGCAAGCAGAGAAGCTGCTGCAGACACTTTCTTGCCCCTTTTCCACAAGTGAAGTATATTTTGTAGCAGTTGGTGTATTCCTCGTCTGCAGAGCAAGAGCAAAGGTGTTAGGACCTAAATTGCTTGATTTCCATGGAAGAGCTATGTAGAACACTATGCTTTGCTGTTGCTGTGTCGGTTTTCTCAAGAAACAAACCCTGTTTGTTCTCTGTACTTGCAGCGAGCAGAGAAGCTCTTGAAGACACGTACCTGCTTTCTCCACTACTGACGTATATTTTGTACCAGTTGGTGTATTCCTCGTCTGGAGAGCAGGAGCAAAGGTTTTAGGACCTAAATTGCTTGATTTCCTTGGAAGAGATATGTAGAACACTGTGCTTTGCTGTTACTGTGTTGGTTTTCTCAAGACACAAGCCTTGTTAGTTGTATGTGTTTCCAGCGAGCAGAGAAGCTGCTGCAGACACTTTCTTGCCCCTTTTCCACAAGTGAAGTATATTTTGTACCAGTTGGTGTATTCCTCGTCTGCAGAGCAAGAGCAAAGGTTTTAGGATCTAAATTGCTTGTTTTCCATGGAAGAGCTATGTAGAACACTATGCTTTGCTGTTACTGTGTTGGTTTTCTCAAGACACAAGCCCTGTTTGTTCTCTGTGTTTTCAGCAAGCAGAGAAGCTGCTGCAGACACTTTCTTGCTCCTTTTCCACTAGTGAAGTATATTTTGTACCAGTTTGTGTATTCCTCGTCTGCAGAGCAAGAGCAAAGGTTTTAGGATCTAAATTGCTTGTTTTCCATGGAAGAGCTATGTAGAACACTATGCTTTGCTGTTGCTGTGTTGGTTTTCTCAAGACACAAACCCTGTTTGTTCCCTGTGTTTTCAGCAAGCAGAGAAGCTGCTGCAGACACTTTCTTGCCCCTTTTTCACAAGTGAAGTATATTTTGTACCAGTTGGTGTGTTCCTCGTCTGCAAAGCAAGAGCAAAGGTTTTAGGACCTAAATTGCTTGATTTCCATGGAAGAGATATGTAGAAGACTGTGCTTTGCTGTTGCTGTGTTGGTTTTCTCAAGACACAAACCCTGTTTGTTCCCTGTGTTTTCAGCAAGCAGAGAAGCTGCTGCAGACACTTTCTTGCCCCTTTTCCACAAGTGAAGTATATTTTGTACCAGTTGGTGTGTTCCTCGTCTGCAGAGCAAGAGCAAAGGTTTTAGGATCTAAATTGCTTGTTTTCCATGGAAGAGCTATGTAGAACACTATGCTTTGCTGTTGCTGTGTTGGTTTTCTAAAGACACAAACCCTGTTTGTTCTCTGTGTTTTCAGCAAGCAGAGAAGCTGCTGCAGACACTTTCTTGCTCCTTTTCCACTAGTGAAGTATATTTTGTACCAGTTGGTGTATTCCTCGTCTGGAGAGCAGGAGCAAAGGTTTTAGGACCTAAATTGCTGGATTTCCTTGGAAGAGATATGTAGAACACTGTGCTTTGCTGTTGCTGTGTTGGTTTTCTCAAGACACAAACCCTGTTTGTTCCCTGTGTTTTCAGCAAGCAGAGAAGCTGCTGCAGACACTTTCTTGCCCCTTTTCCACAAGTGAAGTATATTTTGTACCAGTTGGTGTATTCCTCGTCTGCAGAGCAAGAGCAAAGGTTTTAGGATCTAAATTGCTTGTTTTCCATGGAAGAGCTATGTAGAACACTATGCTTTGCTGTTGCTGTGTTGGTTTTCTAAAGACACAAACCCTGTTTGTTCTCTGTGTTTTCAGCAAGCAGAGAAGCTGCTGCAGACACTTTCTTGCTCCTTTTCCACTAGTGAAGTATATTTTGTACCAGTTGGTGTATTCCTCGTCTGGAGAGCAGGAGCAAAGGTTTTAGGACCTAAATTGCTGGATTTCCTTGGAAGAGATATGTAGAACACTGTGCTTTGCTGTTGCTGTGTTGGTTTTCTCAAGACACAAACCCTGTTTGTTCCCTGTGTTTTCAGCAAGCAGAGAAGCTGCTGCAGACACTTTCTTGCCCCTTTTCCACAAGTGAAGTATATTTTGTACCAGTTGGTGTATTCCTCGTCTGCAGAGCAAGAGCAAAGGTTTTAGGATCTAAATTGCTTGTTTTCCATGGAAGAGCTATGTAGAACACTATGCTTTGCTGTTGCTGTGTTAGTTTTCTAAAGACACAAACCCTGTTTGTTCCCTGTGTTTTCAGCAAGCAGAGAAGCTGCTGCAGACACTTTCTTGCCCCTTTTCCACAAGTGAAGTATATTTTGTACCAGTTGGTGTATTCCTCGTCTGCAGAGCAAGAGCAAAGGTTTTAGGATCTAAATTGCTTGTTTTCCATGGAAGAGCTATGTAGAACACTATGCTTTGCTGTTGCTGTGTTAGTTTTCTCAAGACACAAACCCTGTTTGTTCCCTGTGTTTTCAGCAAGCAGAGAAGCTGCTGCAGACACTTTCTTGCTCCTTTTCCACTAGTGAAGTATATTTTGTACCAGTTTGTGTATTCCTCGTCTGCAGAGCAAGAGCAAAGGTTTTAGGATCTAAATTGCTTGTTTTCCATGGAAGAGCTATGTAGAACACTATGCTTTGCTGTTGCTGTGTTGGTTTTCTCAAGACACAAGTCCTGTTGGTTGTCTGTGTTTTCAGCAAGCAGAGAAGCTGCTGCAGACACTTTCTTGCCCCTTTTTCACAAGTGAAGTATATTTTGTACCAGTTGGTGTGTTCCTCGTCTGCAAAGCAAGAGCAAAGGTTTTAGGACCTAAATTGCTTGATTTCCATGGAAGAGATATGTAGAAGACTGTGCTTTGCTGTTGCTGTGTTGGTTTTCTCAAGACACAAACCCTGTTTGTTCCCTGTGTTTTCAGCAAGCAGAGAAGCTGCTGCAGACACTTTCTTGCCCCTTTTCCACAAGTGAAGTATATTTTGTACCAGTTGGTGTATTCCTCGTCTGCAGAGCAAGAGCAAAGGTTTTAGGATCTAAATTGCTTGTTTTCCATGGAAGAGCTATGTAGAACACTATGCTTTGCTGTTGCTGTGTTGGTTTTCTAAAGACACAAACCCTGTTTGTTCCCTGTGTTTTCAGCAAGCAGAGAAGCTGCTGCAGACACTTTCTTGCCCCTTTTCCACAAGTGAAGTATATTTTGTACCAGTTGGTGTATTCCTCGTCTGCAGAGCAAGAGCAAAGGTTTTAGGATCTAAATTGCTTGTTTTCCATGGAAGAGCTATGTAGAACACTATGCTTTGCTGTTGCTGTGTTGGTTTTCTCAAGACACAAGTCCTGTTGGTTGTCTGTGTTTGCAGCAAGCAGAGAAGCTGCTGCAGACACTTTCTTGCCCCTTTTTCACAAGTGAAGTATATTTTGTACCAGTTGGTGTATTCCTCGTCTGCAGAGACGGATCAAAGGTTTTAGGACCTAAATTGCTTGATTTCATTGGAAGAGCTATTAAGAACACTATGCTTTGCTGTTGCTGTGTTGGTTTTCTAAAGACACAAGCCCTGTTTGTTCCCTGTGTTTTCAGCAAGCAGAGAAGCTCTTGAAGACACGTACCTGCTTTCTCCACTACTGACGTATATTTTGTACCAGTTGGTGTATTCCTCGTCTGCAAAGCAAGAGCAAAGGTTTTAGGACTAAAATTGCTTGATTTCCATGGAAGAGCTCTGTAGAACACTATGCTTTGCTGTTGCTGTGTTGGTTTTCTCAAGAAACAAACCCTGTTTGTTCTCTGTACTTGCAGCGAGCAGAGAAGCTCTTGAAGACACGTACCTGCTTTCTCCACTACTGACGTATATTTTGTACCAGTTGGTGTATTCCTCGTCTGGCGAGCAGGAGCAAAGGTTTTAGGACCTAAATTGCTTGATTTCCTTGGAAGAGATATGTAGAACACTGTGCTTTGCTGTTACTGTGTTGGTTTTCTCAAGACACAAGCCTTGTTAGTTGTATGTGTTTCCAGCGAGCAGAAAAGCTGCTGCAGACACTTTCTTCCCCCTTTTCCACAAGTGAAGTATATTTTGTACCAGTTGGTGTATTCCTCGTCTGCAGAGCAAGAGCAAAGGTTTTAGGATCTAAATTGCTTGTTTTCCATGGAAGAGCTATGTAGAACACTATGGTTTTCGGTTGCTGTGTTTGTTTTCTCAAGACACAAGCCCTGTTTGTTCTCTGTGTTTTCAGCAAGCAGAGAAGCTGCTGCAGACACTTTCTTGCCCCTTTTCCACTAGTGAAGTATATTTTGTACCAGTTGGTGTATTCCTCGTCTGGAGAGCAGGAGCAAAGGTTTTAGGACCTAAATTGCTTGATTTCCTTGGAAGAGATATGTAGAACACTGTGCTTTGCTGTTGCTGTGTTGGTTTTCTCAAGACACAAACCCTGTTTGTTCCCTGTGTTTTCAGCAAGCAGAGAAGCTGCTGCAGACACTTTCTTGCCCCTTTTCCACAAGTGAAGTATATTTTGTACCAGTTGGTGTATTCCTCGTCTGCAGAGCAAGAGCAAAGGTTTTAGGATCTAAATTGCTTGTTTTCCATGGAAGAGCTATGTAGAACACTATGCTTTGCTGTTGCTGTGTTGGTTTTCTAAAGACACAAACCCTGTTTGTTCCCTGTGTTTTCAGCAAGCAGAGAAGCTGCTGCAGACACTTTCTTGCCCCTTTTCCACAAGTGAAGTATATTTTGTACCAGTTGGTGTATTCCTTGTCTGCAGAGCAAGAGCAAAGGTTTTAGGACCTAAATTGCTTGATTTCCTTGGAAGAGATATGTAGAACACTGTGCTTTGCTGTTGCTGTGTTGGTTTTCTCAAGACACAAACCCTGTTTGTTCCCTGTGTTTTCAGCAAGCAGAGAAGCTGCTGCAGACACTTTCTTGCCCCTTTTCCACAAGTGAAGTATATTTTGTACCAGTTGGTGTATTCCTCGTCTGCAGAGCAAGAGCAAGGTGTTAGGACCTAAATTGCTTGATTTCCATGGAAGAGCTATGTAGAACACTATGCTTTGCTGTTGCTGTGTCGGTTTTCTCAAGAAACAAACCCTGTTTGTTCTCTGTACTTGCAGCGAGCAGAGAAGCTCTTGAAGACACGTACCTGCTTTCTCCACTACTGACGTATATTTTGTACCAGTTGGTGTATTCCTCGTCTGGAGAGCAGGAGCAAAGGTTTTAGGACCTAAATTGCTTGATTTCCTTGGAAGAGATATGTAGAACACTGTGCTTTGCTGTTGCTGTGTTGGTTTTCTCAAGACACAAACCCTGTTTGTTCCCTGTGTTTTCAGCAAGCAGAGAAGCTGCTGCAGACACTTTCTTGCCCCTTTTCCACAAGTGAAGTATATTTTGTACCAGTTGGTGTATTCCTCGTCTGCAGAGCAAGAGCAAAGGTTTTAGGATCTAAATTGCTTGTTTTCCATGGAAGAGCTATGTAGAACACTATGCTTTGCTGTTGCTGTGTTGGTTTTCTCAAGACACAAGTCCTGTTGGTTGTCTGTGTTTGCAGCAAGCAGAGAAGCTGCTGCAGACACTTTCTTGCCCCTTTTTCACAAGTGAAGTATATTTTGTACCAGTTGGTGTATTCCTCGTCTGCAGAGACGGATCAAAGGTTTTAGGACCTAAATTGCTTGATTTCATTGGAAGAGCTATTAAGAACACTATGCTTTGCTGTTGCTGTGTTGGTTTTCTAAAGACACAAGCCCTGTTTGTTCCCTGTGTTTTCAGCAAGCAGAGAAGCTCTTGAAGACACGTACCTGCTTTCTCCACTACTGACGTATATTTTGTACCAGTTGGTGTATTCCTCGTCTGCAAAGCAAGAGCAAAGGTTTTAGGACTAAAATTGCTTGATTTCCATGGAAGAGCTCTGTAGAACACTATGCTTTGCTGTTGCTGTGTTGGTTTTCTCAAGAAACAAACCCTGTTTGTTCTCTGTACTTGCAGCGAGCAGAGAAGCTCTTGAAGACACGTACCTGCTTTCTCCACTACTGACGTATATTTTGTACCAGTTGGTGTATTCCTCGTCTGGCGAGCAGGAGCAAAGGTTTTAGGACCTAAATTGCTTGATTTCCTTGGAAGAGATATGTAGAACACTGTGCTTTGCTGTTACTGTGTTGGTTTTCTCAAGACACAAGCCTTGTTAGTTGTATGTGTTTCCAGCGAGCAGAAAAGCTGCTGCAGACACTTTCTTCCCCCTTTTCCACAAGTGAAGTATATTTTGTACCAGTTGGTGTATTCCTCGTCTGGAGAGCAGGAGCAAAGGTTTTAGGACCTAAATTGCTTGATTTCCTTGGAAGAGATATGTAGAACACTGTGCTTTGCTGTTGCTGTGTTGGTTTTCTCAAGACACAAACCCTGTTTGTTCCCTGTGTTTTCAGCAAGCAGAGAAGCTGCTGCAGACACTTTCTTGCCCCTTTTCCACAAGTGAAGTATATTTTGTACCAGTTGGTGTATTCCTCGTCTGCAGAGCAAGAGCAAAGGTTTTAGGATCTAAATTGCTTGTTTTCCATGGAAGAGCTATGTAGAACACTATGCTTTGCTGTTGCTGTGTTGGTTTTCTAAAGACACAAACCCTGTTTGTTCCCTGTGTTTTCAGCAAGCAGAGAAGCTGCTGCAGACACTTTCTTGCCCCTTTTCCACAAGTGAAGTATATTTTGTACCAGTTGGTGTATTCCTTGTCTGCAGAGCAAGAGCAAAGGTTTTAGGACCTAAATTGCTTGATTTCCTTGGAAGAGATATGTAGAACACTGTGCTTTGCTGTTGCTGTGTTGGTTTTCTCAAGACACAAACCCTGTTTGTTCCCTGTGTTTTCAGCAAGCAGAGAAGCTGCTGCAGACACTTTCTTGCCCCTTTTCCACAAGTGAAGTATATTTTGTACCAGTTGGTGTATTCCTCGTCTGCAGAGCAAGAGCAAAGGTGTTAGGACCTAAATTGCTTGATTTCCATGGAAGAGCTATGTAGAACACTATGCTTTGCTGTTGCTGTGTCGGTTTTCTCAAGAAACAAACCCTGTTTGTTCTCTGTACTTGCAGCGAGCAGAGAAGCTCTTGAAGACACGTACCTGCTTTCTCCACTACTGACGTATATTTTGTACCAGTTGGTGTATTCCTCGTCTGGAGAGCAGGAGCAAAGGTTTTAGGACCTAAATTGCTTGATTTCCTTGGAAGAGATATGTAGAACACTGTGCTTTGCTGTTACTGTGTTGGTTTTCTCAAGACACAAGCCTTGTTAGTTGTATGTGTTTCCAGCGAGCAGAGAAGCTGCTGCAGACACTTTCTTGCCCCTTTTCCACAAGTGAAGTATATTTTGTACCAGTTGGTGTATTCCTCGTCTGCAGAGCAAGAGCAAAGGTTTTAGGATCTAAATTGCTTGTTTTCCATGGAAGAGCTATGTAGAACACTATGCTTTGCTGTTACTGTGTTGGTTTTCTCAAGACACAAGCCCTGTTTGTTCTCTGTGTTTTCAGCAAGCAGAGAAGCTGCTGCAGACACTTTCTTGCTCCTTTTCCACTAGTGAAGTATATTTTGTACCAGTTTGTGTATTCCTCGTCTGCAGAGCAAGAGCAAAGGTTTTAGGATCTAAATTGCTTGTTTTCCATGGAAGAGCTATGTAGAACACTATGCTTTGCTGTTGCTGTGTTGGTTTTCTCAAGACACAAACCCTGTTTGTTCCCTGTGTTTTCAGCAAGCAGAGAAGCTGCTGCAGACACTTTCTTGCCCCTTTTTCACAAGTGAAGTATATTTTGTACCAGTTGGTGTGTTCCTCGTCTGCAAAGCAAGAGCAAAGGTTTTAGGACCTAAATTGCTTGATTTCCATGGAAGAGATATGTAGAAGACTGTGCTTTGCTGTTGCTGTGTTGGTTTTCTCAAGACACAAACCCTGTTTGTTCCCTGTGTTTTCAGCAAGCAGAGAAGCTGCTGCAGACACTTTCTTGCCCCTTTTCCACAAGTGAAGTATATTTTGTACCAGTTGGTGTGTTCCTCGTCTGCAGAGCAAGAGCAAAGGTTTTAGGATCTAAATTGCTTGTTTTCCATGGAAGAGCTATGTAGAACACTATGCTTTGCTGTTGCTGTGTTGGTTTTCTAAAGACACAAACCCTGTTTGTTCTCTGTGTTTTCAGCAAGCAGAGAAGCTGCTGCAGACACTTTCTTGCTCCTTTTCCACTAGTGAAGTATATTTTGTACCAGTTGGTGTATTCCTCGTCTGGAGAGCAGGAGCAAAGGTTTTAGGACCTAAATTGCTGGATTTCCTTGGAAGAGATATGTAGAACACTGTGCTTTGCTGTTGCTGTGTTGGTTTTCTCAAGACACAAACCCTGTTTGTTCCCTGTGTTTTCAGCAAGCAGAGAAGCTGCTGCAGACACTTTCTTGCCCCTTTTCCACAAGTGAAGTATATTTTGTACCAGTTGGTGTATTCCTCGTCTGCAGAGCAAGAGCAAAGGTTTTAGGATCTAAATTGCTTGTTTTCCATGGAAGAGCTATGTAGAACACTATGCTTTGCTGTTGCTGTGTTGGTTTTCTAAAGACACAAACCCTGTTTGTTCTCTGTGTTTTCAGCAAGCAGAGAAGCTGCTGCAGACACTTTCTTGCTCCTTTTCCACTAGTGAAGTATATTTTGTACCAGTTGGTGTATTCCTCGTCTGGAGAGCAGGAGCAAAGGTTTTAGGACCTAAATTGCTGGATTTCCTTGGAAGAGATATGTAGAACACTGTGCTTTGCTGTTGCTGTGTTGGTTTTCTCAAGACACAAACCCTGTTTGTTCCCTGTGTTTTCAGCAAGCAGAGAAGCTGCTGCAGACACTTTCTTGCCCCTTTTCCACAAGTGAAGTATATTTTGTACCAGTTGGTGTATTCCTCGTCTGCAGAGCAAGAGCAAAGGTTTTAGGATCTAAATTGCTTGTTTTCCATGGAAGAGCTATGTAGAACACTATGCTTTGCTGTTGCTGTGTTGGTTTTCTAAAGACACAAACCCTGTTTGTTCCCTGTGTTTTCAGCAAGCAGAGAAGCTGCTGCAGACACTTTCTTGCCCCTTTTCCACAAGTGAAGTATATTTTGTACCAGTTGGTGTATTCCTCGTCTGCAGAGCAAGAGCAAAGGTGTTAGGACCTAAATTGCTTGATTTCCATGGAAGAGCTATGTAGAACACTATGCTTTGCTGTTGCTGTGTCGGTTTTCTCAAGAAACAAACCCTGTTTGTTCTCTGTACTTGCAGCGAGCAGAGAAGCTCTTGAAGACACGTACCTGCTTTCTCCACTACTGACGTATATTTTGTACCAGTTGGTGTATTCCTCGTCTGGAGAGCAGGAGCAAAGGTTTTAGGACCTAAATTGCTTGATTTCCTTGGAAGAGATATGTAGAACACTGTGCTTTGCTGTTACTGTGTTGGTTTTCTCAAGACACAAGCCTTGTTAGTTGTATGTGTTTCCAGCGAGCAGAGAAGCTGCTGCAGACACTTTCTTGCCCCTTTTCCACAAGTGAAGTATATTTTGTACCAGTTGGTGTATTCCTCGTCTGCAGAGCAAGAGCAAAGGTTTTAGGATCTAAATTGCTTGTTTTCCATGGAAGAGCTATGTAGAACACTATGCTTTGCTGTTACTGTGTTGGTTTTCTCAAGACACAAGCCCTGTTTGTTCTCTGTGTTTTCAGCAAGCAGAGAAGCTGCTGCAGACACTTTCTTGCTCCTTTTCCACTAGTGAAGTATATTTTGTACCAGTTTGTGTATTCCTCGTCTGCAGAGCAAGAGCAAAGGTTTTAGGATCTAAATTGCTTGTTTTCCATGGAAGAGCTATGTAGAACACTATGCTTTGCTGTTGCTGTGTTGGTTTTCTCAAGACACAAACCCTGTTTGTTCCCTGTGTTTTCAGCAAGCAGAGAAGCTGCTGCAGACACTTTCTTGCCCCTTTTTCACAAGTGAAGTATATTTTGTACCAGTTGGTGTGTTCCTCGTCTGCAAAGCAAGAGCAAAGGTTTTAGGACCTAAATTGCTTGATTTCCATGGAAGAGATATGTAGAAGACTGTGCTTTGCTGTTGCTGTGTTGGTTTTCTCAAGACACAAACCCTGTTTGTTCCCTGTGTTTTCAGCAAGCAGAGAAGCTGCTGCAGACACTTTCTTGCCCCTTTTCCACAAGTGAAGTATATTTTGTACCAGTTGGTGTGTTCCTCGTCTGCAGAGCAAGAGCAAAGGTTTTAGGATCTAAATTGCTTGTTTTCCATGGAAGAGCTATGTAGAACACTATGCTTTGCTGTTGCTGTGTTGGTTTTCTAAAGACACAAACCCTGTTTGTTCTCTGTGTTTTCAGCAAGCAGAGAAGCTGCTGCAGACACTTTCTTGCTCCTTTTCCACTAGTGAAGTATATTTTGTACCAGTTGGTGTATTCCTCGTCTGGAGAGCAGGAGCAAAGGTTTTAGGACCTAAATTGCTGGATTTCCTTGGAAGAGATATGTAGAACACTGTGCTTTGCTGTTGCTGTGTTGGTTTTCTCAAGACACAAACCCTGTTTGTTCCCTGTGTTTTCAGCAAGCAGAGAAGCTGCTGCAGACACTTTCTTGCCCCTTTTCCACAAGTGAAGTATATTTTGTACCAGTTGGTGTATTCCTCGTCTGCAGAGCAAGAGCAAAGGTTTTAGGATCTAAATTGCTTGTTTTCCATGGAAGAGCTATGTAGAACACTATGCTTTGCTGTTGCTGTGTTGGTTTTCTAAGACACAAACCCTGTTTGTTCTCTGTGTTTTCAGCAAGCAGAGAAGCTGCTGCAGACACTTTCTTGCTCCTTTTCCACTAGTGAAGTATATTTTGTACCAGTTGGTGTATTCCTCGTCTGGAGAGCAGGAGCAAAGGTTTTAGGACCTAAATTGCT
>NW_026960703.1:0-57203 GCF_021018805.1 Prinia subflava | reverse complement strand
TCACCTTTATTCTTGGTGTGGTGACAAGGAAAACGCATCCATGTGCAAAGTGGAAACCTGTACTGCAAAAGGCAAGTAAGTGTCTGCAGCAGCTTCTCTGCTTCCTGGGAACACAAACAAACAGACAAGAATTGTGTTTTGATCAACTCCAGAAAGCACGACATAGAAACAAAAAGCAGAGATCACTGTTCACTGGGAAAAGCAAAGCTTTATGTTACAGAGCTCTTTCATGGAAATTAAGCAAATTAGGCAGTAACAGCTTTGGTTCTTCTTCTAAGGACATGAAAGACACCAACCGGTGCAGTGTATAAGCCAGTAGTGGCTAAGGCAAAAAACTGTCTGCAGCAGCTTCTCTCTTTCCTGGGAACACAACCAAACAGACAAGAACTGTGATTTGATCAACTCCAGAAAGTAACACATTGAAACCAAGTGCAGACTTCAGTGTTCAAGCTGAAAAGCAAAGCTTGATGTTACAGAGCACTTTCATGGAGACTTAGTCATCTAGGCAATACCAGCTTTGGTTCTGCTCTATAGACATGAGAAACATCAAGCGGTAGAGTGTCAAAGGAAAGTTTTCTGTTCCATGGCTCTTTCATGGAAATCAAGCCAAATAGGAAGTAATCACCTTTATTCTTGGTGTGGTGACAAGGAAAACACATCCATGTGCAAAGTGGAAACCTGTACTGCAAAAGGCAAGTAAGTGTCTGCAGCAGCTTCTCTGCTTCCTGGGAACACAACCAAACAGACAAGAATTGTGTTTTGATCAACTCCAGAAAGCACGACATAGAAACAAAAAGCAGAGATCACTGTTCACTGGGAAAAGCAAAGCTTTATGTTACAGAGCTCTTTCATGGAAATTAAGCAAATTAGGCAGTAACAGCTTTGGTTCTTCTTCTAAGGACATGAAAGACACCAACCGGTGCAGTGTATAAGCCAGTAGTGGCTAAGGCAAAAAACTGTCTGCAGCAGCTTCTCTCTTTCCTGGGAACACAACCAAACAGACAAGAACTGTGATTTGATCAACTCCAGAAAGTAACACATTGAAACCAAATGCAGACTTCAGTGTTCAAGCTGAAAAGCAAAGCTTGATGTTACAGAGCACTTTCATGGAGACTTAGTCATCTAGGCAATACCAGCTTTGGTTCTGCTCTATAGACATGAGAAACATCAAGTGGTAGAGTGTCAAAGGAAAGTTTTCTGTTCCATGGCTCTTTCATGGAAATCAAGCCAAATAGGAAGTAATCACCTTTATTCTTGGTGTGGTGACAAGGAAAACACATCCATGTGCAAAGTGGAAACCTGTACTGCAAAAGGCAAGTAAGTGTCTGCAGCAGCTTCTCTGCTTCCTGGGAACACAAACAAACAGACAAGAATTGTGTTTTGATCAACTCCAGAAAGCACGACATAGAAACAAAAAGCAGAGATCACTGTTCACTGGGAAAAGCAAAGCTTTATGTTACAGAGCTCTTTCATGGAAATTAAGCAAATTAGGCAGTAACAGCTTTGGTTCTTCTTCTAAGGACATGAAAGACACCAACCGGTGCAGTGTATAAGCCAGTAGTGGCTAAGGCAAAAAACTGTCTGCAGCAGCTTCTCTCTTTCCTGGGAACACAACCAAACAGACAAGAACTGTGATTTGATCAACTCCAGAAAGTAACACATTGAAACCAAATGCAGACTTCAGTGTTCAAGCTGAAAAGCAAAGCTTGATGTTACAGAGCACTTTCATGGAGACTTAGTCATCTAGGCAATACCAGCTTTGGTTCTGCTCTATAGACATGAGAAACATCAAGCGGTAGAGTGTCAAAGGAAAGTTTTCTGTTCCATGGCTCTTTCATGGAAATCAAGCCAAATAGGAAGTAATCACCTTTATTCTTGGTGTGGTGACAAGGAAAACACATCCATGTGCAAAGTGGAAACCGGTACTGCAAAAGGCAAGTAAGTGTCTGCAGCAGCTTCTCTGCTTCCTGGGAACACAACCAAACAGACAAGAATTGTGTTTTGATCAACTCCAGAAAGCACGACATAGAAACAAAAAGCAGAGATCACTGTTCACTGGGAAAAGCAAAGCTTTATGTTACAGAGCTCTTTCATGGAAATTAAGCAAATTAGGCAGTAACAGCTTTGGTTCTTCTTCTAAGGACATGAAAGACACCAACCGGTGCAGTGTATAAGCCAGTAGTGGCTAAGGCAAAAAACTGTCTGCAGCAGCTTCTCTCTTTCCTGGGAACACAACCAAACAGACAAGAACTGTGATTTGATCAACTCCAGAAAGTAACACATTGAAACCAAACGCAGACTTCAGTGTTCAAGCTGAAAAGCAAAGCTTGATGTTACAGAGCACTTTCATGGAGACTTAGTCATCTAGGCAATACGAGCTTTGGTTCTGCTCTATAGACATGAGAAACATCAAGCGGTAGAGTGTCAAAGGAAAGTTTTCTGTTCCATGGCTCTTTCATGGAAATCAAGCCAAATAGGAAGTAATCACCTTTATTCTTGGTGTGGTGACAAGGAAAACGCATCCATGTGCAAAGTGTAAACCGGTACTGCAAAAGGCAAGTAAGTGTCTGCAGCAGCTTCTCTGCTTCCTGGGAACACAACCAAACAGACAAGAATTGTGTTTTGATCAACTCCAGAAAGCACGACATAGAAACAAAAAGCAGAGATCACTGTTCACTGGGAAAAGCAAAGCTTTATGTTACAGAGCTCTTTCATGGAAATTAAGCAAATTAGGCAGTAACAGCTTTGGTTCTTCTTCTAAGGACATGAAAGACACCAACCGGTGCAGTGTATAAGCCAGTAGTGGATAAGGCAAAAAACTGTCTGCAGCAGCTTCTCTCTTTCCTGGGAACACAACCAAACAGACAAGAACTGTGATTTGATCAACTCCAGAAAGTAACACAATGAAACCAAATGCAGACTTCAGTGTTCAAGCTGAAAAGCAAAGCTTGATGTTACAGAGCACTTTCATGGAGACTTAGTCATCTAGGCAATACCAGCTTTGGTTCTGCTCTATAGACATGAGAAACATCAAGCGGTAGAGTGTCAAAGGAAAGTTTTCTGTTCCATGGCTCTTTCATGGAAATCAAGCCAAATAGGAAGTAATCACCTTTATTCTTGGTGTGGTGACAAGGAAAAACGCATCCATGTGCAAAGTGGAAACCTGTACTGCAAAAGGCAAGTAAGTGTCTGCAGCAGCTTCTCTGCTTCCTGGGAACACAAACAAACAGACAAGAATTGTGTTTTGATCAACTCCAGAAAGCACGACATAGAAACAAAAAGCAGAGATCACTGTTCACTGGGAAAAGCAAAGCTTTATGTTACAGAGCTCTTTCATGGAAATTAAGCAAATTAGGCAGTAACAGCTTTGGTTCTTCTTCTAAGGACATGAAAGACACCAACCGGTGCAGTGTATAAGCCAGTAGTGGCTAAGGCAAAAAACTGTCTGCAGCAGCTTCTCTCTTTCCTGGGAACACAACCAAACAGACAAGAACTGTGATTTGATCAACTCCAGAAAGTAACACATTGAAACCAAATGCAGACTTCAGTGTTCAAGCTGAAAAGCAAAGCTTGATGTTACAGAGCACTTTCATGGAGACTTAGTCATCTAGGCAATACCAGCTTTGGTTCTGCTCTATAGACATGAGAAACATCAAGCGGTAGAGTGTCAAAGGAAAGTTTTCTGTTCCATGGCTCTTTCATGGAAATCAAGCCAAATAGGAAGTAATCACCTTTATTCTTGGTGTGGTGACAAGGAAAACACATCCATGTGCAAAGTGGAAACCTGTACTGCAAAAGGCAAGTAAGTGTCTGCAGCAGCTTCTCTGCTTCCTGGGAACACAACCAAACAGACAAGAATTGTGTTTTGATCAACTCCAGAAAGCACGACATAGAAACAAAAAGCAGAGATCACTGTTCACTGGGAAAAGCAAAGCTTTATGTTACAGAGCTCTTTCATGGAAATTAAGCAAATTAGGCAGTAACAGCTTTGGTTCTTCTTCTAAGGACATGAAAGACACCAACCGGTGCAGTGTATAAGCCAGTAGTGGCTAAGGCAAAAAACTGTCTGCAGCAGCTTCTCTCTTTCCTGGGAACACAACCAAACAGACAAGAACTGTGATTTGATCAACTCCAGAAAGTAACACATTGAAACCAAACGCAGACTTCAGTGTTCAAGCTGAAAAGCAAAGCTTGATGTTACAGAGCACTTTCATGGAGACTTAGTCATCTAGGCAATACCAGCTTTGGTTCTGCTCTATAGACATGAGAAACATCAAGCGGTAGAGTGTCAAAGGAAAGTTTTCTGTTCCATGGCTCTTTCATGGAAATCAAGCCAAATAGGAAGTAATCACCTTTATTCTTGGTGTGGTGACAAGGAAAACGCATCCATGTGCAAAGTGGAAACCTGTACTGCAAAAGGCAAGTAAGTGTCTGCAGCAGCTTCTCTGCTTCCTGGGAACACAACCAAACAGACAAGAATTGTGTTTTGATCAACTCCAGAAAGCACGACATAGAAACAAAAAGCAGAGATCACTGTTCACTGGGAAAAGCAAAGCTTTATGTTACAGAGCTCTTTCATGGAAATTAAGCAAATTAGGCAGTAACAGCTTTGGTTCTTCTTCTAAGGACATGAAAGACACCAACCGGTGCAGTGTATAAGCCAGTAGTGGCTAAGGCAAAAAACTGTCTGCAGCAGCTTCTCTCTTTCCTGGGAACACAACCAAACAGACAAGAACTGTGATTTGATCAACTCCAGAAAGTAACACATTGAAACCAAACGCAGACTTCAGTGTTCAAGCTGAAAAGCAAAGCTTGATGTTACAGAGCACTTTCATGGAGACTTAGTCATCTAGGCAATACCAGCTTTGGTTCTGCTCTATAGACATGAGAAACATCAAGCGGTAGAGTGTCAAAGGAAAGTTTTCTGTTCCATGGCTCTTTCATGGAAATCAAGCCAAATAGGAAGTAATCACCTTTATTCTTGGTGTGGTGACAAGGAAAACACATCCATGTGCAAAGTGGAAACCTGTACTGCAAAAGGCAAGTAAGTGTCTGCAGCAGCTTCTCTGCTTCCTGGGAACACAAACAAACAGACAAGAATTGTGTTTTGATCAACTCCAGAAAGCACGACATAGAAACAAAAAGCAGAGATCACTGTTCACTGGGAAAAGCAAAGCTTTATGTTACAGAGCTCTTTCATGGAAATTAAGCAAATTAGGCAGTAACAGCTTTGGTTCTTCTTCTAAGGACATGAAAGACACCAACCGGTGCAGTGTATAAGCCAGTAGTGGCTAAGGCAAAAAACTGTCTGCAGCAGCTTCTCTCTTTCCTGGGAACACAACCAAACAGACAAGAACTGTGATTTGATCAACTCCAGAAAGTAACACATTGAAACCAAACGCAGACTTCAGTGTTCAAGCTGAAAAGCAAAGCTTGATGTTACAGAGCACTTTCATGGAGACTTAGTCATCTAGGCAATACCAGCTTTGGTTCTGCTCTATAGACATGAGAAACATCAAGCGGTAGAGTGTCAAAGGAAAGTTTTCTGTTCCATGGCTCTTTCATGGAAATCAAGCCAAATAGGAAGTAATCACCTTTATTCTTGGTGTGGTGACAAGGAAAACACATCCATGTGCAAAGTGGAAACCTGTACTGCAAAAGGCAAGTAAGTGTCTGCAGCAGCTTCTCTGCTTCCTGGGAACACAACCAAACAGACAAGAATTGTGTTTTGATCAACTCCAGAAAGCACGACATAGAAACAAAAAGCAGAGATCACTGTTCACTGGGAAAAGCAAAGCTTTATGTTACAGAGCTCTTTCATGGAAATTAAGCAAATTAGGCAGTAACAGCTTTGGTTCTTCTTCTAAGGACATGAAAGACACCAACCGGTGCAGTGTATAAGCCAGTAGTGGCTAAGGCAAAAAACTGTCTGCAGCAGCTTCTCTCTTTCCTGGGAACACAACCAAACAGACAAGAACTGTGATTTGATCAACTCCAGAAAGTAACACATTGAAACCAAACGCAGACTTCAGTGTTCAAGCTGAAAAGCAAAGCTTGATGTTACAGAGCACTTTCATGGAGACTTAGTCATCTAGGCAATACGAGCTTTGGTTCTGCTCTATAGACATGAGAAACATCAAGCGGTAGAGTGTCAAAGGAAAGTTTTCTGTTCCATGGCTCTTTCATGGAAATCAAGCCAAATAGGAAGTAATCACCTTTATTCTTGGTGTGGTGACAAGGAAAACGCATCCATGTGCAAAGTGTAAACCGGTACTGCAAAAGGCAAGTAAGTGTCTGCAGCAGCTTCTCTGCTTCCTGGGAACACAACCAAACAGACAAGAATTGTGTTTTGATCAACTCCAGAAAGCACGACATAGAAACAAAAAGCAGAGATCACTGTTCACTGGGAAAAGCAAAGCTTTATGTTACAGAGCTCTTTCATGGAAATTAAGCAAATTAGGCAGTAACAGCTTTGGTTCTTCTTCTAAGGACATGAAAGACACCAACCGGTGCAGTGTATAAGCCAGTAGTGGCTAAGGCAAAAAACTGTCTGCAGCAGCTTCTCTCTTTCCTGGGAACACAACCAAACAGACAAGAACTGTGATTTGATCAACTCCAGAAAGTAACACATTGAAACCAAACGCAGACTTCAGTGTTCAAGCTGAAAAGCAAAGCTTGATGTTACAGAGCACTTTCATGGAGACTTAGTCATCTAGGCAATACCAGCTTTGGTTCTGCTCTATAGACATGAGAAACATCAAGCGGTAGAGTGTCAAAGGAAAGTTTTCTGTTCCATGGCTCTTTCATGGAAATCAAGCCAAATAGGAAGTAATCACCTTTATTCTTGGTGTGGTGACAAGGAAAACGCATCCATGTGCAAAGTGGAAACCTGTACTGCAAAAGGCAAGTAAGTGTCTGCAGCAGCTTCTCTGCTTCCTGGGAACACAAACAAACAGACAAGAATTGTGTTTTGATCAACTCCAGAAAGCACGACATAGAAACAAAAAGCAGAGATCACTGTTCACTGGGAAAAGCAAAGCTTTATGTTACAGAGCTCTTTCATGGAAATTAAGCAAATTAGGCAGTAACAGCTTTGGTTCTTCTTCTAAGGACATGAAAGACACCAACCGGTGCAGTGTATAAGCCAGTAGTGGCTAAGGCAAAAAACTGTCTGCAGCAGCTTCTCTCTTTCCTGGGAACACAACCAAACAGACAAGAACTGTGATTTGATCAACTCCAGAAAGTAACACATTGAAACCAAGTGCAGACTTCAGTGTTCAAGCTGAAAAGCAAAGCTTGATGTTACAGAGCACTTTCATGGAGACTTAGTCATCTAGGCAATACCAGCTTTGGTTCTGCTCTATAGACATGAGAAACATCAAGCGGTAGAGTGTCAAAGGAAAGTTTTCTGTTCCATGGCTCTTTCATGGAAATCAAGCCAAATAGGAAGTAATCACCTTTATTCTTGGTGTGGTGACAAGGAAAACACATCCATGTGCAAAGTGGAAACCTGTACTGCAAAAGGCAAGTAAGTGTCTGCAGCAGCTTCTCTGCTTCCTGGGAACACAACCAAACAGACAAGAATTGTGTTTTGATCAACTCCAGAAAGCACGACATAGAAACAAAAAGCAGAGATCACTGTTCACTGGGAAAAGCAAAGCTTTATGTTACAGAGCTCTTTCATGGAAATTAAGCAAATTAGGCAGTAACAGCTTTGGTTCTTCTTCTAAGGACATGAAAGACACCAACCGGTGCAGTGTATAAGCCAGTAGTGGCTAAGGCAAAAAACTGTCTGCAGCAGCTTCTCTCTTTCCTGGGAACACAACCAAACAGACAAGAACTGTGATTTGATCAACTCCAGAAAGTAACACATTGAAACCAAATGCAGACTTCAGTGTTCAAGCTGAAAAGCAAAGCTTGATGTTACAGAGCACTTTCATGGAGACTTAGTCATCTAGGCAATACCAGCTTTGGTTCTGCTCTATAGACATGAGAAACATCAAGTGGTAGAGTGTCAAAGGAAAGTTTTCTGTTCCATGGCTCTTTCATGGAAATCAAGCCAAATAGGAAGTAATCACCTTTATTCTTGGTGTGGTGACAAGGAAAACACATCCATGTGCAAAGTGGAAACCTGTACTGCAAAAGGCAAGTAAGTGTCTGCAGCAGCTTCTCTGCTTCCTGGGAACACAAACAAACAGACAAGAATTGTGTTTTGATCAACTCCAGAAAGCACGACATAGAAACAAAAAGCAGAGATCACTGTTCACTGGGAAAAGCAAAGCTTTATGTTACAGAGCTCTTTCATGGAAATTAAGCAAATTAGGCAGTAACAGCTTTGGTTCTTCTTCTAAGGACATGAAAGACACCAACCGGTGCAGTGTATAAGCCAGTAGTGGCTAAGGCAAAAAACTGTCTGCAGCAGCTTCTCTCTTTCCTGGGAACACAACCAAACAGACAAGAACTGTGATTTGATCAACTCCAGAAAGTAACACATTGAAACCAAATGCAGACTTCAGTGTTCAAGCTGAAAAGCAAAGCTTGATGTTACAGAGCACTTTCATGGAGACTTAGTCATCTAGGCAATACCAGCTTTGGTTCTGCTCTATAGACATGAGAAACATCAAGCGGTAGAGTGTCAAAGGAAAGTTTTCTGTTCCATGGCTCTTTCATGGAAATCAAGCCAAATAGGAAGTAATCACCTTTATTCTTGGTGTGGTGACAAGGAAAACACATCCATGTGCAAAGTGGAAACCTGTACTGCAAAAGGCAAGTAAGTGTCTGCAGCAGCTTCTCTGCTTCCTGGGAACACAACCAAACAGACAAGAATTGTGTTTTGATCAACTCCAGAAAGCACGACATAGAAACAAAAAGCAGAGATCACTGTTCACTGGGAAAAGCAAAGCTTTATGTTACAGAGCTCTTTCATGGAAATTAAGCAAATTAGGCAGTAACAGCTTTGGTTCTTCTTCTAAGGACATGAAAGACACCAACCGGTGCAGTGTATAAGCCAGTAGTGGCTAAGGCAAAAAACTGTCTGCAGCAGCTTCTCTCTTTCCTGGGAACACAACCAAACAGACAAGAACTGTGATTTGATCAACTCCAGAAAGTAACACATTGAAACCAAACGCAGACTTCAGTGTTCAAGCTGAAAAGCAAAGCTTGATGTTACAGAGCACTTTCATGGAGACTTAGTCATCTAGGCAATACGAGCTTTGGTTCTGCTCTATAGACATGAGAAACATCAAGCGGTAGAGTGTCAAAGGAAAGTTTTCTGTTCCATGGCTCTTTCATGGAAATCAAGCCAAATAGGAAGTAATCACCTTTATTCTTGGTGTGGTGACAAGGAAAACGCATCCATGTGCAAAGTGTAAACCGGTACTGCAAAAGGCAAGTAAGTGTCTGCAGCAGCTTCTCTGCTTCCTGGGAACACAACCAAACAGACAAGAATTGTGTTTTGATCAACTCCAGAAAGCACGACATAGAAACAAAAAGCAGAGATCACTGTTCACTGGGAAAAGCAAAGCTTTATGTTACAGAGCTCTTTCATGGAAATTAAGCAAATTAGGCAGTAACAGCTTTGGTTCTTCTTCTAAGGACATGAAAGACACCAACCGGTGCAGTGTATAAGCCAGTAGTGGATAAGGCAAAAAACTGTCTGCAGCAGCTTCTCTCTTTCCTGGGAACACAACCAAACAGACAAGAACTGTGATTTGATCAACTCCAGAAAGTAACACAATGAAACCAAATGCAGACTTCAGTGTTCAAGCTGAAAAGCAAAGCTTGATGTTACAGAGCACTTTCATGGAGACTTAGTCATCTAGGCAATACCAGCTTTGGTTCTGCTCTATAGACATGAGAAACATCAAGCGGTAGAGTGTCAAAGGAAAGTTTTCTGTTCCATGGCTCTTTCATGGAAATCAAGCCAAATAGGAAGTAATCACCTTTATTCTTGGTGTGGTGACAAGGAAAACGCATCCATGTGCAAAGTGGAAACCTGTACTGCAAAAGGCAAGTAAGTGTCTGCAGCAGCTTCTCTGCTTCCTGGGAACACAAACAAACAGACAAGAATTGTGTTTTGATCAACTCCAGAAAGCACGACATAGAAACAAAAAGCAGAGATCACTGTTCACTGGGAAAAGCAAAGCTTTATGTTACAGAGCTCTTTCATGGAAATTAAGCAAATTAGGCAGTAACAGCTTTGGTTCTTCTTCTAAGGACATGAAAGACACCAACCGGTGCAGTGTATAAGCCAGTAGTGGCTAAGGCAAAAAACTGTCTGCAGCAGCTTCTCTCTTTCCTGGGAACACAACCAAACAGACAAGAACTGTGATTTGATCAACTCCAGAAAGTAACACATTGAAACCAAACGCAGACTTCAGTGTTCAAGCTGAAAAGCAAAGCTTGATGTTACAGAGCACTTTCATGGAGACTTAGTAATCTAGGCAATACCAGCTTTGGTTCTGCTCTATAGACATGAGAAACATCAAGCGGTAGAGTGTCAAAGGAAAGTTTTCTGTTCCATGGCTCTTTCATGGAAATCAAGCCAAATAGGAAGTAATCACCTTTATTCTTGGTGTGGTGACAAGGAAAACGCATCCATGTGCAAAGTGGAAACCTGTACTGCAAAAGGCAAGTAAGTGTCTGCAGCAGCTTCTCTGCTTCCTGGGAACACAAACAAACAGACAAGAATTGTGTTTTGATCAACTCCAGAAAGCACGACATAGAAACAAAAAGCAGAGATCACTGTTCACTGGGAAAAGCAAAGCTTTATGTTACAGAGCTCTTTCATGGAAATTAAGCAAATTAGGCAGTAACAGCTTTGGTTCTTCTTCTAAGGACATGAAAGACACCAACCGGTGCAGTGTATAAGCCAGTAGTGGCTAAGGCAAAAAACTGTCTGCAGCAGCTTCTCTCTTTCCTGGGAACACAACCAAACAGACAAGAACTGTGATTTGATCAACTCCAGAAAGTAACACATTGAAACCAAGTGCAGACTTCAGTGTTCAAGCTGAAAAGCAAAGCTTGATGTTACAGAGCACTTTCATGGAGACTTAGTCATCTAGGCAATACCAGCTTTGGTTCTGCTCTATAGACATGAGAAACATCAAGCGGTAGAGTGTCAAAGGAAAGTTTTCTGTTCCATGGCTCTTTCATGGAAATCAAGCCAAATAGGAAGTAATCACCTTTATTCTTGGTGTGGTGACAAGGAAAACACATCCATGTGCAAAGTGGAAACCTGTACTGCAAAAGGCAAGTAAGTGTCTGCAGCAGCTTCTCTGCTTCCTGGGAACACAAACAAACAGACAAGAATTGTGTTTTGATCAACTCCAGAAAGCACGACATAGAAACAAAAAGCAGAGATCACTGTTCACTGGGAAAAGCAAAGCTTTATGTTACAGAGCTCTTTCATGGAAATTAAGCAAATTAGGCAGTAACAGCTTTGGTTCTTCTTCTAAGGACATGAAAGACACCAACCGGTGCAGTGTATAAGCCAGTAGTGGCTAAGGCAAAAAACTGTCTGCAGCAGCTTCTCTCTTTCCTGGGAACACAACCAAACAGACAAGAACTGTGATTTGATCAACTCCAGAAAGTAACACATTGAAACCAAATGCAGACTTCAGTGTTCAAGCTGAAAAGCAAAGCTTGATGTTACAGAGCACTTTCATGGAGACTTAGTCATCTAGGCAATACCAGCTTTGGTTCTGCTCTATAGACATGAGAAACATCAAGCGGTAGAGTGTCAAAGGAAAGTTTTCTGTTCCATGGCTCTTTCATGGAAATCAAGCCAAATAGGAAGTAATCACCTTTATTCTTGGTGTGGTGACAAGGAAAACACATCCATGTGCAAAGTGGAAACCTGTACTGCAAAAGGCAAGTAAGTGTCTGCAGCAGCTTCTCTGCTTCCTGGGAACACAAACAAACAGACAAGAATTGTGTTTTGATCAACTCCAGAAAGCACGACATAGAAACAAAAAGCAGAGATCACTGTTCACTGGGAAAAGCAAAGCTTTATGTTACAGAGCTCTTTCATGGAAATTAAGCAAATTAGGCAGTAACAGCTTTGGTTCTTCTTCTAAGGACATGAAAGACACCAACCGGTGCAGTGTATAAGCCAGTAGTGGCTAAGGCAAAAAACTGTCTGCAGCAGCTTCTCTCTTTCCTGGGAACACAACCAAACAGACAAGAACTGTGATTTGATCAACTCCAGAAAGTAACACATTGAAACCAAGTGCAGACTTCAGTGTTCAAGCTGAAAAGCAAAGCTTGATGTTACAGAGCACTTTCATGGAGACTTAGTCATCTAGGCAATACCAGCTTTGGTTCTGCTCTATAGACATGAGAAACATCAAGCGGTAGAGTGTCAAAGGAAAGTTTTCTGTTCCATGGCTCTTTCATGGAAATCAAGCCAAATAGGAAGTAATCACCTTTATTCTTGGTGTGGTGACAAGGAAAACGCATCCATGTGCAAAGTGGAAACCTGTACTGCAAAAGGCAAGTAAGTGTCTGCAGCAGCTTCTCTGCTTCCTGGGAACACAACCAAACAGACAAGAATTGTGTTTTGATCAACTCCAGAAAGCACGACATAGAAACAAAAAGCAGAGATCACTGTTCACTGGGAAAAGCAAAGCTTTATGTTACAGAGCTCTTTCATGGAAATTAAGCAAATTAGGCAGTAACAGCTTTGGTTCTTCTTCTAAGGACATGAAAGACACCAACCGGTGCAGTGTATAAGCCAGTAGTGGCTAAGGCAAAAAACTGTCTGCAGCAGCTTCTCTCTTTCCTGGGAACACAACCAAACAGACAAGAACTGTGATTTGATCAACTCCAGAAAGTAACACATTGAAACCAAATGCAGACTTCAGTGTTCAAGCTGAAAAGCAAAGCTTGATGTTACAGAGCACTTTCATGGAGACTTAGTCATCTAGGCAATACCAGCTTTGGTTCTGCTCTATAGACATGAGAAACATCAAGCGGTAGAGTGTCAAAGGAAAGTTTTCTGTTCCATGGCTCTTTCATGGAAATCAAGCCAAATAGGAAGTAATCACCTTTATTCTTGGTGTGGTGACAAGGAAAACACATCCATGTGCAAAGTGGAAACCTGTACTGCAAAAGGCAAGTAAGTGTCTGCAGCAGCTTCTCTGCTTCCTGGGAACACAACCAAACAGACAAGAATTGTGTTTTGATCAACTCCAGAAAGCACGACATAGAAACAAAAAGCAGAGATCACTGTTCACTGGGAAAAGCAAAGCTTTATGTTACAGAGCTCTTTCATGGAAATTAAGCAAATTAGGCAGTAACAGCTTTGGTTCTTCTTCTAAGGACATGAAAGACACCAACCGGTGCAGTGTATAAGCCAGTAGTGGCTAAGGCAAAAAACTGTCTGCAGCAGCTTCTCTCTTTCCTGGGAACACAACCAAACAGACAAGAACTGTGATTTGATCAACTCCAGAAAGTAACACATTGAAACCAAACGCAGACTTCAGTGTTCAAGCTGAAAAGCAAAGCTTGATGTTACAGAGCACTTTCATGGAGACTTAGTCATCTAGGCAATACGAGCTTTGGTTCTGCTCTATAGACATGAGAAACATCAAGCGGTAGAGTGTCAAAGGAAAGTTTTCTGTTCCATGGCTCTTTCATGGAAATCAAGCCAAATAGGAAGTAATCACCTTTATTCTTGGTGTGGTGACAAGGAAAACGCATCCATGTGCAAAGTGTAAACCGGTACTGCAAAAGGCAAGTAAGTGTCTGCAGCAGCTTCTCTGCTTCCTGGGAACACAACCAAACAGACAAGAATTGTGTTTTGATCAACTCCAGAAAGCACGACATAGAAACAAAAAGCAGAGATCACTGTTCACTGGGAAAAGCAAAGCTTTATGTTACAGAGCTCTTTCATGGAAATTAAGCAAATTAGGCAGTAACAGCTTTGGTTCTTCTTCTAAGGACATGAAAGACACCAACCGGTGCAGTGTATAAGCCAGTAGTGGCTAAGGCAAAAAACTGTCTGCAGCAGCTTCTCTCTTTCCTGGGAACACAACCAAACAGACAAGAACTGTGATTTGATCAACTCCAGAAAGTAACACATTGAAACCAAATGCAGACTTCAGTGTTCAAGCTGAAAAGCAAAGCTTGATGTTACAGAGCACTTTCATGGAGACTTAGTCATCTAGGCAATACCAGCTTTGGTTCTGCTCTATAGACATGAGAAACATCAAGCGGTAGAGTGTCAAAGGAAAGTTTTCTGTTCCATGGCTCTTTCATGGAAATCAAGCCAAATAGGAAGTAATCACCTTTATTCTTGGTGTGGTGACAAGGAAAACACATCCATGTGCAAAGTGGAAACCTGTACTGCAAAAGGCAAGTAAGTGTCTGCAGCAGCTTCTCTGCTTCCTGGGAACACAAACAAACAGACAAGAATTGTGTTTTGATCAACTCCAGAAAGCACGACATAGAAACAAAAAGCAGAGATCACTGTTCACTGGGAAAAGCAAAGCTTTATGTTACAGAGCTCTTTCATGGAAATTAAGCAAATTAGGCAGTAACAGCTTTGGTTCTTCTTCTAAGGACATGAAAGACACCAACCGGTGCAGTGTATAAGCCAGTAGTGGCTAAGGCAAAAAACTGTCTGCAGCAGCTTCTCTCTTTCCTGGGAACACAACCAAACAGACAAGAACTGTGATTTGATCAACTCCAGAAAGTAACACATTGAAACCAAGTGCAGACTTCAGTGTTCAAGCTGAAAAGCAAAGCTTGATGTTACAGAGCACTTTCATGGAGACTTAGTCATCTAGGCAATACCAGCTTTGGTTCTGCTCTATAGACATGAGAAACATCAAGCGGTAGAGTGTCAAAGGAAAGTTTTCTGTTCCATGGCTCTTTCATGGAAATCAAGCCAAATAGGAAGTAATCACCTTTATTCTTGGTGTGGTGACAAGGAAAACGCATCCATGTGCAAAGTGGAAACCTGTACTGCAAAAGGCAAGTAAGTGTCTGCAGCAGCTTCTCTGCTTCCTGGGAACACAACCAAACAGACAAGAATTGTGTTTTGATCAACTCCAGAAAGCACGACATAGAAACAAAAAGCAGAGATCACTGTTCACTGGGAAAAGCAAAGCTTTATGTTACAGAGCTCTTTCATGGAAATTAAGCAAATTAGGCAGTAACAGCTTTGGTTCTTCTTCTAAGGACATGAAAGACACCAACTGGTGCAGTGTATAAGCCAGTAGTGGCTAAGGCAAAAAACTGTCTGCAGCAGCTTCTCTCTTTCCTGGGAACACAACCAAACAGACAAGAACTGTGATTTGATCAACTCCAGAAAGTAACACATTGAAACCAAATGCAGACTTCAGTGTTCAAGCTGAAAAGCAAAGCTTGATGTTACAGAGCACTTTCATGGAGACTTAGTCATCTAGGCAATACCAGCTTTGGTTCTGCTCTATAGACATGAGAAACATCAAGCGGTAGAGTGTCAAAGGAAAGTTTTCTGTTCCATGGCTCTTTCATGGAAATCAAGCCAAATAGGAAGTAATCACCTTTATTCTTGGTGTGGTGACAAGGAAAACACATCCATGTGCAAAGTGGAAACCTGTACTGCAAAAGGCAAGTAAGTGTCTGCAGCAGCTTCTCTGCTTCCTGGGAACACAACCAAACAGACAAGAATTGTGTTTTGATCAACTCCAGAAAGCACGACATAGAAACAAAAAGCAGAGATCACTGTTCACTGGGAAAAGCAAAGCTTTATGTTACAGAGCTCTTTCATGGAAATTAAGCAAATTAGGCAGTAACAGCTTTGGTTCTTCTTCTAAGGACATGAAAGACACCAACCGGTGCAGTGTATAAGCCAGTAGTGGATAAGGCAAAAAACTGTCTGCAGCAGCTTCTCTCTTTCCTGGGAACACAACCAAACAGACAAGAACTGTGATTTGATCAACTCCAGAAAGTAACACAATGAAACCAAATGCAGACTTCAGTGTTCAAGCTGAAAAGCAAAGCTTGATGTTACAGAGCACTTTCATGGAGACTTAGTCATCTAGGCAATACCAGCTTTGGTTCTGCTCTATAGACATGAGAAACATCAAGCGGTAGAGTGTCAAAGGAAAGTTTTCTGTTCCATGGCTCTTTCATGGAAATCAAGCCAAATAGGAAGTAATCACCTTTATTCTTGGTGTGGTGACAAGGAAAACGCATCCATGTGCAAAGTGTAAACCTGTACTGCAAAAGGCAAGTAAGTGTCTGCAGCAGCTTCTCTGCTTCCTGGGAACACAACCAAACAGACAAGAATTGTGTTTTGATCAACTCCAGAAAGCACGACATAGAAACAAAAAGCAGAGATCACTGTTCACTGGGAAAAGCAAAGCTTTATGTTACAGAGCTCTTTCATGGAAATTAAGCAAATTAGGCAGTAACAGCTTTGGTTCTTCTTCTAAGGACATGAAAGACACCAACCGGTGCAGTGTATAAGCCAGTAGTGGCTAAGGCAAAAAACTGTCTGCAGCAGCTTCTCTCTTTCCTGGGAACACAACCAAACAGACAAGAACTGTGATTTGATCAACTCCAGAAAGTAACACATTGAAACCAAACGCAGACTTCAGTGTTCAAGCTGAAAAGCAAAGCTTGATGTTACAGAGCACTTTCATGGAGACTTAGTCATCTAGGCAATACCAGCTTTGGTTCTGCTCTATAGACATGAGAAACATCAAGCGGTAGAGTGTCAAAGGAAAGTCTTCTGTTCCATGGCTCTTTCATGGAAATCAAGCCAAATAGGAAGTAATCACCTTTATTCTTGGTGTGGTGACAAGGAAAACACATCCATGTGCAAAGTGGAAACCTGTACTGCAAAAGGCAAGTAAGTGTCTGCAGCAGCTTCTCTGCTTCCTGGGAACACAACCAAACAGACAAGAATTGTGTTTTGATCAACTCCAGAAAGCACGACATAGAAACAAAAAGCAGAGATCACTGTTCACTGGGAAAAGCAAAGCTTTATGTTACAGAGCTCTTTCATGGAAATTAAGCAAATTAGGCAGTAACAGCTTTGGTTCTTCTTCTAAGGACATGAAAGACACCAACCGGTGCAGTGTATAAGCCAGTAGTGGCTAAGGCAAAAAACTGTCTGCAGCAGCTTCTCTCTTTCCTGGGAACACAACCAAACAGACAAGAACTGTGATTTGATCAACTCCAGAAAGTAACACATTGAAACCAAATGCAGACTTCAGTGTTCAAGCTGAAAAGCAAAGCTTGATGTTACAGAGCACTTTCATGGAGACTTAGTCATCTAGGCAATACCAGCTTTGGTTCTGCTCTATAGACATGAGAAACATCAAGCGGTAGAGTGTCAAAGGAAAGTCTTCTGTTCCATGGCTCTTTCATGGAAATCAAGCCAAATAGGAAGTAATCACCTTTATTCTTGGTGTGGTGACAAGGAAAACGCATCCATGTGCAAAGTGGAAACCTGTACTGCAAAAGGCAAGTAAGTGTCTGCAGCAGCTTCTCTGCTTCCTGGGAACACAACCAAACAGACAAGAATTGTGTTTTGATCAACTCCAGAAAGCACGACATAGAAACAAAAAGCAGAGATCACTGTTCACTGGGAAAAGCAAAGCTTTATGTTACAGAGCTCTTTCATGGAAATTAAGCAAATTAGGCAGTAACAGCTTTGGTTCTTCTTCTAAGGACATGAAAGACACCAACCGGTGCAGTGTATAAGCCAGTAGTGGCTAAGGCAAAAAACTGTCTGCAGCAGCTTCTCTCTTTCCTGGGAACACAACCAAACAGACAAGAACTGTGATTTGATCAACTCCAGAAAGTAACACATTGAAACCAAATGCAGACTTCAGTGTTCAAGCTGAAAAGCAAAGCTTGATGTTACATCCAGAGCACTTTCATGGAGACTTAGTCATCTAGGCAATACCAGCTTTGGTTCTGCTCTATAGACATGAGAAACATCAAGCGGTAGAGTGTCAAAGGAAAGTTTTCTGTTCCATGGCTCTTTCATGGAAATCAAGCCAAATAGGAAGTAATCACCTTTATTCTTGGTGTGGTGACAAGGAAAACACATCCATGTGCAAAGTGCAAACCGGTACTGCAAAAGGCAAGTAAGTGTCTGCAGCAGCTTCTCTGCTTCCTGGGAACACAACCAAACAGACAAGAATTGTGTTTTGATCAACTCCAGAAAGCACGACATAGAAACAAAAAGCAGAGATCACTGTTCACTGGGAAAAGCAAAGCTTTATGTTACAGAGCTCTTTCATGGAAATTAAGCAAATTAGGCAGTAACAGCTTTGGTTCTTCTTCTAAGGACATGAAAGACACCAACCGGTGCAGTGTATAAGCCAGTAGTGGCTAAGGCAAAAAACTGTCTGCAGCAGCTTCTCTCTTTCCTGGGAACACAAACAAACAGACAGGAACTGTGATTTGATCAACTCCAGAAAGTAACACATTGAAACCAAATGCAGACTTCAGTGTTCAAGCTGAAAAGCAAAGCTTGATGTTACAGAGCACTTTCATGGAGACTTAGTCATCTAGGCAATACCAGCTTTGGTTCTGCTCTATAGACATGAGAAACATCAAGCGGTAGAGTGTCAAAGGAAAGTTTTCTGTTCCATGGCTCTTTCGTGGAAATCAAGCCAAATAGGAAGTAATCACCTTTATTCTTGGTGTGGTGACAAGGAAAACACATCCATGTGCAAAGTGCAAACCGGTACTGCAAAAGGCAAGTAAGTGTCTGCAGCAGCTTCTCTGCTTCCTGGGAACACAACCAAACAGACAAGAATTGTGTTTTGATCAACTCCAGAAAGCACGACATAGAAACAAAAAGCAGAGATCACTGTTCACTGGGAAAAGCCAAGCTTTGTGTTACAGAGCTCTTTCATGGAAATTAAGCAAATTAGGCAGTAACAGCTTTGGTTCTTCTTCTAAGGACATGAAAGACACCAACCGGTGCAGTGTATAAGCCAGTAGTGGCTAAGGCAAAAAAACTGTCTGCAGCAGCTTCTCTCTTTCCTGGGAACACAAACAAACAGACAGGAACTGTGATTTGATCAACTCCAGAAAGTAACACATTGAAACCAAATGCAGACTTCAGTGTTCAAGCTGAAAAGCAAAGCTTGATGTTACAGAGCACTTTCATGGAGACTTAGTCATCTAGGCAATACCAGCTTTGGTTCTGCTCTATAGACATGAGAAACATCAAGCGGTAGAGTGTCAAAGGAAAGTTTTCTGTTCCATGGCTCTTTCATGGAAATCAAGCCAAATAGGAAGTAATCACCTTTATTCTTGGTGTGGTGACAAGGAAAACACATCCATGTGCAAAGTGCAAACCGGTACTGCAAAAGGCAAGTAAGTGTCTGCAGCAGCTTCTCTGCTTCCTGGGAACACAACCAAACAGACAAGAATTGTGTTTTGATCAACTCCAGAAAGCACGACATAGAAACAAAAAGCAGAGATCACTGTTCACTGGGAAAAGCCAAGCTTTGTGTTACAGAGCTCTTTCATGGAAATTAAGCAAATTAGGCAGTAACAGCTTTGGTTCTTCTTCTAAGGACATGAAAGACACCAACCGGTGCAGTGTATAAGCCAGTAGTGGCTAAGGCAAAAAACTGTCTGCAGCAGCTTCTCTCTTTCCTGGGAACACAAACAAACAGACAGGAACTGTGATTTGATCAACTCCAGAAAGTAACACATTGAAACCAAATGCAGACTTCAGTGTTCAAGCTGAAAAGCAAAGCTTGATGTTACAGAGCACTTTCATGGAGACTTAGTCATCTAGGCAATACCAGCTTTGGTTCTGCTCTATAGACATGAGAAACATCAAGCGGTAGAGTGTCAAAGGAAAGTTTTCTGTTCCATGGCTCTTTCATGGAAATCAAGCCAAATAGGAAGTAATCACCTTTATTCTTGGTGTGGTGACAAGGAAAGCACATCCATGTGCAAAGTGTCAACCGGTACTGCAAAAGGCAAGTGTCTGCAGCAGCTTCTCTGCTTCCTGGGAACACAACCAAACAGACAAGAATTGTGTTTTGATCAACTCCAGAAAGCACGACATAGAAACAAAAAGCAGAGATCACTGTTCACTGGGAAAAGCCAAGCTTTGTGTTACAGAGCTCTTTCATGGAAATTAAGCAAATTAGGCAGTAACAGCTTTGGTTCTTCTTCTAAGGACATGAAAGACACCAACCGGTGCAGTGTAGAAGCAAGTAGTGGCTAAGGCAAAAAACTGTCTGCAGCAGCTTCTCTCTTTCCTGGGAACACAAACAAACAGACAGGAACTGTGATTTGATCAACTCCAGAAAGTAACACATTGAAACCAAATGAAGACTTCAGTGTTCAAGCTGAAAAGCAAAGCTTTATGTTCCAGAGCACTTTCATGGAGACTTAGTAATCTAGGCAATACCAGCTTTGGTTCTGCTCTATAGACATGAGAAACATCAAGCGATAGAGTGTCAAAGGAAAGTTTTCTGTTCCATGGCTCTTTCATGGAAATCAAGCCAAATAGGAAGTAATCACCTTTATTCTTGGTGTGGTTACAAGAAAAACACATCCATGTGCAAAGTGTCAACCGGTACTGCAAAAGGCAAGTAAGTGTCTGCAGCAGCTTCTCTGCTTCCTGGGAACACAACCAAACAGACAAGAATTGTGTTTTGATCAACTCCAGAAAGCACGACATAGAAACAAAAAGCAGAGATCACTGTTCACTGGGAAAAGCAAAGCTTTATGTTACAGAGCTCTTTCATGGAAATTAAGCAAATTAGGCAGTAACAGCTTTGGTTCTTCTTCTAAGGACATGAAAGACACCAACCGGTGCAGTGTATAAGCCAGTAGTGGCTAAGGCAAAAAACTGTCTGCAGCAGCTTCTCTCTTTCCTGGGAACACAAACAAACAGACAAGAACTGTGATTTGATCAACTCCAGAAAGTAACACATTGAAACCAAATGCAGACTTCAGTGTTCAAGCTGAAAAGCAAAGCTTGATGTTACAGAGCACTTTCATGGAGACTTAGTCATCTAGGCAATACCAGCTTTGGTTCTGCTCTATAGACATGAGAAACATCAAGCGGTAGAGTGTCAAAGGAAAGTTTTCTGTTCCATGGCTCTTTCATGGAAATCAAGCCAAATAGGAAGTAATCACCTTTATTCTTGGTGTGGTGACAAGAAAAACACATCCATGTGCAAAGTGTCAACCGGTACTGCAAAAGGCAAGTAAGTGTCTGCAGCAGCTTCTCTGCTTCCTGGGAACACAACCAAACAGACAAGAATTGTGTTTTGATCAACTCCAGAAAGCACGACATAGAAACAAAAAGCAGAGATCACTGTTCACTGGGAAAAGCAAAGCTTTATGTCACAGAGCTCTTTCATGGAAATTAAGCAAATTAGGCAGCAGCAGTTTTGGTTCTTCTTCTAAGGACATGAAAGACACCAACCGGTGCAGTGTATAAGCCAGTAGTGGCTAAGGCAAAAAACTGTCTGCAGCAGCTTCTCTCTTTCCTGGGAACACAAACAAACAGACAAGAACTGTGATTGGATCAACTCCAGAAAGTAACACATTGAAACCAAATGCAGACTTCAGTGTTCAAGCTGAAAAGCAAAGCTTGATGTTACAGAGCACTTTCATGGAGACTTAGTCATCTAGGCAATACCAGCTTTGGTTCTGCTCTATAGACATGAGAAACATCAAGCGGTAGAGTGTCAAAGGAAAGTTTTCTGTTCCATGGCTCTTTCATGGAAATCAAGCCAAATAGGAAGTAATCACCTTTATTCTTGGTGTGGTGACAAGGAAAACACATCCATGTGCAAAGTGTAAACCGGTACTGCAAAAGGCAAGTAAGTGTCTGCAGCAGCTTCTCTGCTTCCTGGGAACACAACCAAACAGACAAGAATTGTGTTTTGATCAACTCCAGAAAGCACGACATAGAAACAAAAAGCAGAGATCACTGTTCACTGGGAAAAGCAAAGCTTTATGTCACAGAGCTCTTTCATGGAAATTAAGCAAATTAGGCAGCAGCAGTTTTGGTTCTTCTTCTAAGGACATGAAAGACACCAACCGGTGCAGTGTATAAGCCAGTAGTGGCTAAGGCAAAAAACTGTCTGCAGCAGCTTCTCTCTTTCCTGGGAACACAAACAAACAGACAGGAACTGTGATTTGATCAACTCCAGAAAGTAACACATTGAAACCAAATGCAGACTTCAGTGTTCAAGCTGAAAAGCAAAGCTTGATGTTCCAGAGCACTTTCATGGAGACTTAGTCATCTAGGCAATACCAGCTTTGGTTCTGCTCTATAGACATGAGAAACATCAAGCGGTAGAGTGTCAAAGGAAAGTTTTCTGTTCCATGGCTCTTTCATGGAAATCAAGCCAAATAGGAAGTAATCACCTTTATTCTTGGTGTGGTGACAAGGAAAACACATCCATGTGCAAAGTGCAAACCGGTACTGCAAAAGGCAAGTAAGTGTCTGCAGCAGCTTCTCTGCTTCCTGGGAACACAACCAAACAGACAAGAATTGTGTTTTGATCAACTCCAGAAAGCACGACATAGAAACAAAAAGCAGAGATCACTGTTCACTGGGAAAAGCAAAGCTTTATGTTACAGAGCTCTTTCATGGAAATTAAGCAAATTAGGCAGTAACAGCTTTGGTTCTTCTTCTAAGGACATGAAAGACACCAACCGGTGCAGTGTATAAGCCAGTAGTGGCTAAGGCAAAAAACTGTCTGCAGCAGCTTCTCTCTTTCCTGGGAACACAAACAAACAGACAAGAACTGTGATTTGATCAACTCCAGAAAGTAACACATTGAAACCAAATGCAGACTTCAGTGTTCAAGCTGAAAAGCAAAGCTTGATGTTACAGAGCACTTTCATGGAGACTTAGTCATCTAGGCAATACCAGCTTTGGTTCTGCTCTATAGACATGAGAAACATCAAGCGGTAGAGTGTCAAAGGAAAGTTTTCTGTTCCATGGCTCTTTCATGGAAATCAAGCCAAATAGGAAGTAATCACCTTTATTCTTGGTGTGGTGACAAGGAAAACACATCCATGTGCAAAGTGTCAACCGGTACTGCAAAAGGCAAGTAAGTGTCTGCAGCAGCTTCTCTGCTTCCTGGGAACACAACCAAACAGACAAGAATTGTGTTTTGATCAACTCCAGAAAGCACGACATAGAAACAAAAAGCAGAGATCACTGTTCACTGGGAAAAGCAAAGCTTTATGTCACAGAGCTCTTTCATGGAAATTAAGCAAATTAGGCAGCAGCAGTTTTGGTTCTTCTTCTAAGGACATGAAAGACACCAACCGGTGCAGTGTATAAGCCAGTAGTGGCTAAGGCAAAAAACTGTCTGCAGCAGCTTCTCTCTTTCCTGGGAACACAAACAAACAGACAAGAACTGTGATTTGATCAACTCCAGAAAGTAACACATTGAAACCAAATGCAGACTTCAGTGTTCAAGCTGAAAAGCAAAGCTTGATGTTACAGAGCACTTTCATGGAGACTTAGTCATCTAGGCAATACCAGCTTTGGTTCTGCTCTATAGACATGAGAAACATCAAGCGGTAGAGTGTCAAAGGAAAGTTTTCTGTTCCATGGCTCTTTCATGAAATCAAGCCAAATAGGAAGTAATCACCTTTATTCTTGGTGTGGTGACAAGGAAAACACATCCATGTGCAAAGTGTCAACCGGTACTGCAAAAGGCAAGTAAGTGTCTGCAGCAGCTTCTCTGCTTCCTGGGAACACAAACAAACAGACAAGAACTGTGATTTGATCAACTCCAGAAAGTAACACATTGAAACCAAATGCAGACTTCAGTGTTCAAGCTGAAAAGCAAAGCTTGATGTTACAGAGCACTTTCATGGAGACTTAGTCATCTAGGCAATACCAGCTTTGGTTCTGCTCTATAGACATGAGAAACATCAAGCGGTAGAGTGTCAAAGGAAAGTTTTCTGTTCCATGGCTCTTTCATGGAAATCAAGCCAAATAGGAAGTAATCACCTTTATTCTTGGTGTGGTGACAAGGAAAACACATCCATGTGCAAAGTGCAAACCGGTACTGCAAAAGGCAAGTAAGTGTCTGCAGCAGCTTCTCTGCTTCCTGGGAACACAACCAAACAGACAAGAATTGTGTTTTGATCAACTCCAGAAAGCACGACATAGAAACAAAAAGCAGAGATCACTGTTCACTGGGAAAAGCAAAGCTTTATGTCACAGAGCTCTTTCATGGAAATTAAGCAAATTAGGCAGCAGCAGTTTTGGTTCTTCTTCTAAGGACATGAAAGACACCAACCGGTGCAGTGTATAAGCCAGTAGTGGCTAAGGCAAAAAACTGTCTGCAGCAGCTTCTCTCTTTCCTGGGAACACAAACAAACAGACAAGAACTGTGATTTGATCAACTCCAGAAAGTAACACATTGAAACCAAATGCAGACTTCAGTGTTCAAGCTGAAAAGCAAAGCTTGATGTTACAGAGCACTTTCATGGAGACTTAGTCATCTAGGCAATACCAGCTTTGGTTCTGCTCTATAGACATGAGAAACATCAAGCGGTAGAGTGTCAAAGGAAAGTTTTCTGTTCCATGGCTCTTTCATGGAAATCAAGCCAAATAGGAAGTAATCACCTTTATTCTTGGTGTGGTGACAAGGAAAACACATCCATGTGCAAAGTGTCAACCGGTACTGCAAAAGGCAAGTAAGTGTCTGCAGCAGCTTCTCTGCTTCCTGGGAACACAACCAAACAGACAAGAATTGTGTTTTGATCAACTCCAGAAAGCACGACATAGAAACAAAAAGCAGAGATCACTGTTCACTGGGAAAAGCAAAGCTTTATGTCACAGAGCTCTTTCATGGAAATTAAGCAAATTAGGCAGCAGCAGTTTTGGTTCTTCTTCTAAGGACATGAAAGACACCAACCGGTGCAGTGTATAAGCCAGTAGTGGCTAAGGCAAAAAACTGTCTGCAGCAGCTTCTCTCTTTCCTGGGAACACAAACAAACAGACAAGAACTGTGATTTGATCAACTCCAGAAAGTAACACATTGAAACCAAATGCAGACTTCAGTGTTCAAGCTGAAAAGCAAAGCTTGATGTTACAGAGCACTTTCATGGAGACTTAGTCATCTAGGCAATACCAGCTTTGGTTCTGCTCTATAGACATGAGAAACATCAAGCGGTAGAGTGTCAAAGGAAAGTTTTCTGTTCCATGGCTCTTTCATGGAAATCAAGCCAAATAGGAAGTAATCACCTTTCTTCTTGGTGTGGTGACAAGGAAAACACATCCATGTGCAAAGTGCAAACCGGTACTGCAAAAGGCAAGTAAGTTTCTGCAGCAGCTTCTCTGCTTCCTGGGAACACAACCAAACAGACAAGAATTGTGTTTTGATCAACTCCAGAAAGCACGACATAGAAACAAAAAGCAGAGCTCACTGTTCACTGGGAAAAGCAAAGCTTTATGTTACAGAGCTCTTTCATGGAAATTAAGCAAATTAGGCAGTAACAGCTTTGGTTCTTCTTCTAAGGACATGAAAGACACCAACCGGTGCAGTGTATAAGCCAGTAGTGGCTAAGGCAAAAAACTGTCTGCAGCAGCTTCTCTCTTTCCTGGGAACACAAACAAACAGACAGGAACTGTGATTTGATCAACTCCAGAAAGTAACACATTGAAACCAAATGCAGACTTCAGTGTTCAAGCTGAAAAGCAAAGCTTGATGTTACAGAGCACTTTCATGGAGACTTAGTCATCTAGGCAATACCAGCTTTGGTTCTGCTCTATAGACATGAGAAACATCAAGCGGTAGAGTGTCAAAGGAAAGTTTTCTGTTCCATGGCTCTTTCATGGAAATCAAGCCAAATAGGAAGTAATCACCTTTATTCTTGGTGTGGTGACAAGGAAAACACATCCATGTGCAAAGTGCAAACCGGTACTGCAAAAGGCAAGTAAGTGTCTGCAGCAGCTTCTCTGCTTCCTGGGAACACAACCAAACAGACAAGAATTGTGTTTTGATCAACTCCAGAAAGCACGACATAGAAACAAAAAGAAGAGATCACTGTTCACTGGGAAAAGCAAAGCTTTATGTTACAGAGCTCTTTCATGGAAATTAAGCAAATTAGGCAGTAACAGCTTTGGTTCTTCTTCTAAGGACATGAAAGACACCAACCGGTGCAGTGTATAAGCCAGTAGTGGCTAAGGCAAAAAACTGTCTGCAGCAGCTTCTCTCTTTCCTGGGAACACAAACAAACAGACAGGAACTGTGATTTGATCAACTCCAGAAAGTAACACATTGAAACCAAATGCAGACTTCAGTGTTCAAGCTGAAAAGCAAAGCTTGATGTTACAGAGCACTTTCATGGAGACTTAGTCATCTAGGCAATACCAGCTTTGGTTCTGCTCTATAGACATGAGAAACATCAAGCGGTAGAGTGTCAAAGGAAAGTTTTCTGTTCCATGGCTCTTTCATGGAAATCAAGCCAAATAGGAAGTAATCACCTTTATTCTTGGTGTGGTGACAAGGAAAACACATCCATGTGCAAAGTGCAAACCGGTACTGCAAAAGGCAAGTAAGTGTCTGCAGCAGCTTCTCTGCTTCCTGGGAACACAACCAAACAGACAAGAATTGTGTTTTGATCAACTCCAGAAAGCACGACATAGAAACAAAAAGCAGAGATCACTGTTCACTGGGAAAAGCAAAGCTTTATGTTACAGAGCTCTTTCATGGAAATTAAGCAAATTAGGCAGTAACAGCTTTGGTTCTTCTTCTAAGGACATGAAAGACACCAACCGGTGCAGTGTATAAGCCAGTAGTGGCTAAGGCAAAAAACTGTCTGCAGCAGCTTCTCTCTTTCCTGGGAACACAAACAAACAGACAGGAACTGTGATTTGATCAACTCCAGAAAGTAACACATTGAAACCAAATGCAGACTTCAGTGTTCAAGCTGAAAAGCAAAGCTTGATGTTACAGAGCACTTTCATGGAGACTTAGTCATCTAGGCAATACCAGCTTTGGTTCTGCTCTATAGACATGAGAAACATCAAGCGGTAGAGTGTCAAAGGAAAGTTTTCTGTTCCATGGCTCTTTCATGGAAATCAAGCCAAATAGGAAGTAATCACCTTTATTCTTGGTGTGGTGACAAGGAAAACACATCCATGTGCAAAGTGCAAACCGGTACTGCAAAAGGCAAGTAAGTGTCTGCAGCAGCTTCTCTGCTTCCTGGGAACACAAACAAACAGACAAGAATTGTGTTTTGATCAACTCCAGAAAGCACGACATAGAAACAAAAAGCAGAGATCACTGTTCACTCGGAAAAGCCAAGCTTTATGTTACAGAGCTCTTTCATGGAAATTAAGCAAATTAGGCAGTAACAGCTTTGGTTCTTCTTCTAAGGACATGAAAGACACCAACCGGTGCAGTGTATAAGCCAGTAGTGGCTAAGGCAAAAAACTGTCTGCAGCAGCTTCTCTCTTTCCTGGGAACACAAACAAACAGACAAGAACTGTGATTTGATCAACTCCAGAAAGTAACACATTGAAACCAAATGCAGACTTCAGTGTTCAAGCTGAAAAGCAAAGCTTGATGTTCCAGAGCACTTTCATGGAGACTTAGTCATCTAGGCAATACCAGCTTTGGTTCTGCTCTATAGACATGAGAAACATCAAGCGGTAGAGTGTCAAAGGAAAGTTTTCTGTTCCATGGCTCTTTCATGGAAATCAAGCCAAATAGGAAGTAATCACCTTTATTCTTGGTGTGGTGACAAGGAAAACACATCCATGTGCAAAGTGCAAACCGGTACTGCAAAAGGCAAGTAAGTGTCTGCAGCAGCTTCTCTGCTTCCTGGGAACACAACCAAACAGACAAGAATTGTGTTTTGATCAACTCCAGAAAGCACGACATAGAAACAAAAAGCAGAGATCACTGTTCACTGGGAAAAGCAAAGCTTTATGTTACAGAGCTCTTTCATGGAAATTAAGCAAATTAGGCAGTAACAGCTTTGGTTCTTCTTCTAAGGACATGAAAGACACCAACCGGTGCAGTGTATAAGCCAGTAGTGGCTAAGGCAAAAAACTGTCTGCAGCAGCTTCTCTCTTTCCTGGGAACACAAACAAACAGACAGGAACTGTGATTTGATCAACTCCAGAAAGTAACACATTGAAACCAAATGCAGACTTCAGTGTTCAAGCTGAAAAGCAAAGCTTGATGTTACAGAGCACTTTCATGGAGACTTAGTCATCTAGGCAATACCAGCTTTGGTTCTGCTCTATAGACATGAGAAACATCAAGCGGTAGAGTGTCAAAGGAAAGTTTTCTGTTCCATGGCTCTTTCGTGGAAATCAAGCCAAATAGGAAGTAATCACCTTTATTCTTGGTGTGGTGACAAGGAAAACACATCCATGTGCAAAGTGCAAACCGGTACTGCAAAAGGCAAGTAAGTGTCTGCAGCAGCTTCTCTGCTTCCTGGGAACACAACCAAACAGACAAGAATTGTGTTTTGATCAACTCCAGAAAGCACGACATAGAAACAAAAAGCAGAGATCACTGTTCACTGGGAAAAGCCAAGCTTTGTGTTACAGAGCTCTTTCATGGAAATTAAGCAAATTAGGCAGTAACAGCTTTGGTTCTTCTTCTAAGGACATGAAAGACACCAACCGGTGCAGTGTATAAGCCAGTAGTGGCTAAGGCAAAAAACTGTCTGCAGCAGCTTCTCTCTTTCCTGGGAACACAAACAAACAGACAGGAACTGTGATTTGATCAACTCCAGAAAGTAACACATTGAAACCAAATGCAGACTTCAGTGTTCAAGCTGAAAAGCAAAGCTTGATGTTACAGAGCACTTTCATGGAGACTTAGTCATCTAGGCAATACCAGCTTTGGTTCTGCTCTATAGACATGAGAAACATCAAGCGGTAGAGTGTCAAAGGAAAGTTTTCTGTTCCATGGCTCTTTCATGGAAATCAAGCCAAATAGGAAGTAATCACCTTTATTCTTGGTGTGGTGACAAGGAAAACACATCCATGTGCAAAGTGCAAACCGGTACTGCAAAAGGCAAGTAAGTGTCTGCAGCAGCTTCTCTGCTTCCTGGGAACACAACCAAACAGACAAGAATTGTGTTTTGATCACTCCAGAAAGCACGACATAGAAACAAAAAGCAGAGATCACTGTTCACTGGGAAAAGCCAAGCTTTGTGTTACAGAGCTCTTTCATGGAAATTAAGCAAATTAGGCAGTAACAGCTTTGGTTCTTCTTCTAAGGACATGAAAGACACCAACCGGTGCAGTGTATAAGCCAGTAGTGGCTAAGGCAAAAAACTGTCTGCAGCAGCTTCTCTCTTTCCTGGGAACACAAACAAACAGACAGGAACTGTGATTTGATCAACTCCAGAAAGTAACACATTGAAACCAAATGCAGACTTCAGTGTTCAAGCTGAAAAGCAAAGCTTGATGTTACAGAGCACTTTCATGGAGACTTAGTCATCTAGGCAATACCAGCTTTGGTTCTGCTCTATAGACATGAGAAACATCAAGCGGTAGAGTGTCAAAGGAAAGTTTTCTGTTCCATGGCTCTTTCATGGAAATCAAGCCAAATAGGAAGTAATCACCTTTATTCTTGGTGTGGTGACAAGGAAAACACATCCATGTGCAAAGTGCAAACCGGTACTGCAAAAGGCAAGTAAGTGTCTGCAGCAGCTTCTCTGCTTCCTGGGAACACAACCAAACAGACAAGAATTGTGTTTTGATCAACTCCAGAAAGCACGACATAGAAACAAAAAGCAGAGATCACTGTTCACTGGGAAAAGCAAAGCTTTGTGTTACAGAGCTCTTTCATGGAAATTAAGCAAATTAGGCAGTAACAGCTTTGGTTCTTCTTCTAAGGACATGAAAGACACCAACCGGTGCAGTGTATAAGCCAGTAGTGGCTAAGGCAAAAAACTGTCTGCAGCAGCTTCTCTCTTTCCTGGGAACACAAACAAACAGACAAGAACTGTGATTTGATCAACTCCAGAAAGTAACACATTGAAACCAAATGCAGACTTCAGTGTTCAAGCTGAAAAGCAAAGCTTGATGTTCCAGAGCACTTTCATGGAGACTTAGTCATCTAGGCAATACCAGCTTTGGTTCTGCTCTATAGACATGAGAAACATCAAGCGGTAGAGTGTCAAAGGAAAGTTTTCTGTTCCATGGCTCTTTCATGGAAATCAAGCCAAATAGGAAGTAATCACCTTTATTCTTGGTGTGGTGACAAGGAAAACACATCCATGTGCAAAGTGCAAACCGGTACTGCAAAAGGCAAGTAAGTGTCTGCAGCAGCTTCTCTGCTTCCTGGGAACACAACCAAACAGACAAGAATTGTGTTTTGATCAACTCCAGAAAGCACGACATAGAAACAAAAAGCAGAGATCACTGTTCACTGGGAAAAGCCAAGCTTTGTGTTACAGAGCTCTTTCATGGAAATTAAGCAAATTAGGCAGTAACAGCTTTGGTTCTTCTTCTAAGGACATGAAAGACACCAACCGGTGCAGTGTATAAGCCAGTAGTGGCTAAGGCAAAAAACTGTCTGCAGCAGCTTCTCTCTTTCCTGGGAACACAAACAAACAGACAGGAACTGTGATTTGATCAACTCCAGAAAGTAACACATTGAAACCAAATGCAGACTTCAGTGTTCAAGCTGAAAAGCAAAGCTTGATGTTCCAGAGCACTTTCATGGAGACTTAGTCATCTAGGCAATACCAGCTTTGGTTCTGCTCTATAGACATGAGAAACATCAAGCGGTAGAGTGTCAAAGGAAAGTTTTCTGTTCCATGGCTCTTTCATGGAAATCAAGCCAAATAGGAAGTAATCACCTTTATTCTTGGTGTGGTGACAAGGAAAACACATCCATGTGCAAAGTGCAAACCGGTACTGCAAAAGGCAAGTAAGTGTCTGCAGCAGCTTCTCTGCTTCCTGGGAACACAACCAAACAGACAAGAATTGTGTTTTGATCAACTCCAGAAAGCACGACATAGAAACAAAAAGCAGAGATCACTGTTCACTGGGAAAAGCAAAGCTTTGTGTTACAGAGCTCTTTCATGGAAATTAAGCAAATTAGGCAGTAACAGCTTTGGTTCTTCTTCTAAGGACATGAAAGACACCAACCGGTGCAGTGTATAAGCCAGTAGTGGCTAAGGCAAAACACTGTCTGCAGCAGCTTCTCTCTTTCCTGGGAACACAAACAAACAGACAAGAACTGTGATTTGATCAACTCCAGAAAGTAACACATTGAAACCAAATGCAGACTTCAGTGTTCAAGCTGAAAAGCAAAGCTTGATGTTACAGAGCACTTTCATGGAGACTTAGTCATCTAGGCAATACCAGCTTTGGTTCTGCTCTATAGACATGAGAAACATCAAGCGGTAGAGTGTCAAAGGAAAGTTTTCTGTTCCATGGCTCTTTCATGGAAATCAAGCCAAATAGGAAGTAATCACCTTTATTCTTGGTGTGGTGACAAGGAAAACACATCCATGTGCAAAGTGCAAACCGGTACTGCAAAAGGCAAGTAAGTGTCTGCAGCAGCTTCTCTGCTTCCTGGGAACACAACCAAACAGACAAGAATTGTGTTTTGATCAACTCCAGAAAGCACGACATAGAAACAAAAAGCAGAGATCACTGTTCACTGGGAAAAGCCAAGCTTTGTGTTACAGAGCTCTTTCATGGAAATTAAGCAAATTAGGCAGTAACAGCTTTGGTTCTTCTTCTAAGGACATGAAAGACACCAACCGGTGCAGTGTATAAGCCAGTAGTGGCTAAGGCAAAAAACTGTCTGCAGCAGCTTCTCTCTTTCCTGGGAACACAAACAAACAGACAGGAACTGTGATTTGATCAACTCCAGAAAGTAACACATTGAAACCAAATGCAGACTTCAGTGTTCAAGCTGAAAAGCAAAGCTTGATGTTCCAGAGCACTTTCATGGAGACTTAGTCATCTAGGCAATACCAGCTTTGGTTCTGCTCTATAGACATGAGAAACATCAAGCGGTAGAGTGTCAAAGGAAAGTTTTCTGTTCCATGGCTCTTTCATGGAAATCAAGCCAAATAGGAAGTAATCACCTTTATTCTTGGTGTGGTGACAAGGAAAACACATCCATGTGCAAAGTGCAAACCGGTACTGCAAAAGGCAAGTAAGTGTCTGCAGCAGCTTCTCTGCTTCCTGGGAACACAACCAAACAGACAAGAATTGTGTTTTGATCAACTCCAGAAAGCACGACATAGAAACAAAAAGCAGAGATCACTGTTCACTGGGAAAAGCAAAGCTTTGTGTTACAGAGCTCTTTCATGGAAATTAAGCAAATTAGGCAGTAACAGCTTTGGTTCTTCTTCTAAGGACATGAAAGACACCAACCGGTGCAGTGTATAAGCCAGTAGTGGCTAAGGCAAAAAACTGTCTGCAGCAGCTTCTCTCTTTCCTGGGAACACAAACAAACAGACAAGAACTGTGATTTGATCAACTCCAGAAAGTAACACATTGAAACCAAATGCAGACTTCAGTGTTCAAGCTGAAAAGCAAAGCTTGATGTTCCAGAGCACTTTCATGGAGACTTAGTCATCTAGGCAATACCAGCTTTGGTTCTGCTCTATAGACATGAGAAACATCAAGCGGTAGAGTGTCAAAGGAAAGTTTTCTGTTCCATGGCTCTTTCATGGAAATCAAGCCAAATAGGAAGTAATCACCTTTATTCTTGGTGTGGTGACAAGGAAAACACATCCATGTGCAAAGTGCAAACCGGTACTGCAAAAGGCAAGTAAGTGTCTGCAGCAGCTTCTCTGCTTCCTGGGAACACAACCAAACAGACAAGAATTGTGTTTTGATCAACTCCAGAAAGCACGACATAGAAACAAAAAGCAGAGATCACTGTTCACTGGGAAAAGCCAAGCTTTGTGTTACAGAGCTCTTTCATGGAAATTAAGCAAATTAGGCAGTAACAGCTTTGGTTCTTCTTCTAAGGACATGAAAGACACCAACCGGTGCAGTGTATAAGCCAGTAGTGGCTAAGGCAAAAAACTGTCTGCAGCAGCTTCTCTCTTTCCTGGGAACACAAACAAACAGACAGGAACTGTGATTTGATCAACTCCAGAAAGTAACACATTGAAACCAAATGCAGACTTCAGTGTTCAAGCTGAAAAGCAAAGCTTGATGTTCCAGAGCACTTTCATGGAGACTTAGTCATCTAGGCAATACCAGCTTTGGTTCTGCTCTATAGACATGAGAAACATCAAGCGGTAGAGTGTCAAAGGAAAGTTTTCTGTTCCATGGCTCTTTCATGGAAATCAAGCCAAATAGGAAGTAATCACCTTTATTCTTGGTGTGGTGACAAGGAAAACACATCCATGTGCAAAGTGCAAACCGGTACTGCAAAAGGCAAGTAAGTGTCTGCAGCAGCTTCTCTGCTTCCTGGGAACACAACCAAACAGACAAGAATTGTGTTTTGATCAACTCCAGAAAGCACGACATAGAAACAAAAAGCAGAGATCACTGTTCCCTGGGAAATGCAAAGCTTTGTGTTACAGAGCTCTTTCATGGAAATTAAGCAAATTAGGCAGTAACAGCTTTGGTTCTTCTTCTAAGGACATGAAAGACACCAACCGGTGCAGTGTATAAGCCAGTAGTGGCTAAGGCAAAAAACTGTCTGCAGCAGCTTCTCTCTTTCCTGGGAACACAAACAAACAGACAAGAACTGTGATTTGATCAACTCCAGAAAGTAACACATTGAAACCAAATGCAGACTTCAGTGTTCAAGCTGAAAAGCAAAGCTTGATGTTACAGAGCACTTTCATGGAGACTTAGTCATCTAGGCAATACCAGCTTTGGTTCTGCTCTATAGACATGAGAAACATCAAGCGGTAGAGTGTCAAAGGAAAGTTTTCTGTTCCATGGCTCTTTCATGGAAATCAAGCCAAATAGGAAGTAATCACCTTTATTCTTGGTGTGGTGACAAGGAAAACACATCCATGTGCAAAGTGCAAACCGGTACTGCAAAAGGCAAGTAAGTGTCTGCAGCAGCTTCTCTGCTTCCTGGGAACACAACCAAACAGACAAGAATTGTGTTTTGATCAACTCCAGAAAGCACGACATAGAAACAAAAAGCAGAGATCACTGTTCACTGGGAAAAGCCAAGCTTTGTGTTACAGAGCTCTTTCATGGAAATTAAGCAAATTAGGCAGTAACAGCTTTGGTTCTTCTTCTAAGGACATGAAAGACACCAACCGGTGCAGTGTATAAGCCAGTAGTGGCTAAGGCAAAAAACTGTCTGCAGCAGCTTCTCTCTTTCCTGGGAACACAAACAAACAGACAAGAACTGTGATTTGATCAACTCCAGAAAGTAACACATTGAAACCAAATGCAGACTTCAGTGTTCAAGCTGAAAAGCAAAGCTTGATGTTCCAGAGCACTTTCATGGAGACTTAGTCATCTAGGCAATACCAGCTTTGGTTCTGCTCTATAGACATGAGAAACATCAAGCGGTAGAGTGTCAAAGGAAAGTTTTCTGTTCCATGGCTCTTTCATGGAAATCAAGCCAAATAGGAAGTAATCACCTTTATTCTTGGTGTGGTGACAAGGAAAACACATCCATGTGCAAAGTGCAAACCGGTACTGCAAAAGGCAAGTAAGTGTCTGCAGCAGCTTCTCTGCTTCCTGGGAACACAAACAAACAGACAAGAATTGTGTTTTGATCAACTCCAGAAAGCACGACATAGAAACAAAAAGCAGAGATCACTGTTCACTCGGAAAAGCCAAGCTTTATGTTACAGAGCTCTTTCATGGAAATTAAGCAAATTAGGCAGTAACAGCTTTGGTTCTTCTTCTAAGGACATGAAAGACACCAACCGGTGCAGTGTATAAGCCAGTAGTGGCTAAGGCAAAAAACTGTCTGCAGCAGCTTCTCTCTTTCCTGGGAACACAAACAAACAGACAAGAACTGTGATTTGATCAACTCCAGAAAGTAACACATTGAAACCAAATGCAGACTTCAGTGTTCAAGCTGAAAAGCAAAGCTTGATGTTCCAGAGCACTTTCATGGAGACTTAGTCATCTAGGCAATACCAGCTTTGGTTCTGCTCTATAGACATGAGAAACATCAAGCGGTAGAGTGTCAAAGGAAAGTTTTCTGTTCCATGGCTCTTTCATGGAAATCAAGCCAAATAGGAAGTAATCACCTTTATTCTTGGTGTGGTGACAAGGAAAACACATCCATGTGCAAAGTGCAAACCGGTACTGCAAAAGGCAAGTAAGTGTCTGCAGCAGCTTCTCTGCTTCCTGGGAACACAACCAAACAGACAAGAATTGTGTTTTGATCAACTCCAGAAAGCACGACATAGAAACAAAAAGCAGAGATCACTGTTCACTGGGAAAAGCCAAGCTTTGTGTTACAGAGCTCTTTCATGGAAATTAAGCAAATTAGGCAGTAACAGCTTTGGTTCTTCTTCTAAGGACATGAAAGACACCAACCGGTGCAGTGTATAAGCCAGTAGTGGCTAAGGCAAAAAACTGTCTGCAGCAGCTTCTCTCTTTCCTGGGAACACAAACAAACAGACAGGAACTGTGATTTGATCAACTCCAGAAAGTAACACATTGAAACCAAATGCAGACTTCAGTGTTCAAGCTGAAAAGCAAAGCTTGATGTTCCAGAGCACTTTCATGGAGACTTAGTCATCTAGGCAATACCAGCTTTGGTTCTGCTCTATAGACATGAGAAACATCAAGCGGTAGAGTGTCAAAGGAAAGTTTTCTGTTCCATGGCTCTTTCATGGAAATCAAGCCAAATAGGAAGTAATCACCTTTATTCTTGGTGTGGTGACAAGGAAAACACATCCATGTGCAAAGTGCAAACCGGTACTGCAAAAGGCAAGTAAGTGTCTGCAGCAGCTTCTCTGCTTCCTGGGAACACAACCAAACAGACAAGAATTGTGTTTTGATCAACTCCAGAAAGCACGACATAGAAACAAAAAGCAGAGATCACTGTTCCCTGGGAAATGCAAAGCTTTGTGTTACAGAGCTCTTTCATGGAAATTAAGCAAATTAGGCAGTAACAGCTTTGGTTCTTCTTCTAAGGACATGAAAGACACCAACCGGTGCAGTGTATAAGCCAGTAGTGGCTAAGGCAAAAAACTGTCTGCAGCAGCTTCTCTCTTTCCTGGGAACACAAACCAACAGACAAGAACTGTGATTTGATCAACTCCAGAAAGTAACACATTGAAACCAAATGCAGACTTCAGTGTTCAAGCTGAAAAGCAAAGCTTGATGTTACAGAGCACTTTCATGGAGACTTAGTCATCTAGGCAATACCAGCTTTGGTTCTGCTCTATAGACATGAGAAACATCAAGCGGTAGAGTGTCAAAGGAAAGTTTTCTGTTCCATGGCTCTTTCATGGAAATCAAGCCAAATAGGAAGTAATCACCTTTATTCTTGGTGTGGTGACAAGGAAAACACATCCATGTGCAAAGTGCAAACCGGTACTGCAAAAGGCAAGTAAGTGTCTGCAGCAGCTTCTCTGCTTCCTGGGAACACAACCAAACAGACAAGAATTGTGTTTTGATCAACTCCAGAAAGCACGACATAGAAACAAAAAGCAGAGATCACTGTTCACTGGGAAAAGCCAAGCTTTGTGTTACAGAGCTCTTTCATGGAAATTAAGCAAATTAGGCAGTAACAGCTTTGGTTCTTCTTCTAAGGACATGAAAGACACCAACCGGTGCAGTGTATAAGCCAGTAGTGGCTAAGGCAAAAAACTGTCTGCAGCAGCTTCTCTCTTTCCTGGGAACACAAACAAACAGACAAGAACTGTGATTTGATCAACTCCAGAAAGTAACACATTGAAACCAAATGCAGACTTCAGTGTTCAAGCTGAAAAGCAAAGCTTGATGTTCCAGAGCACTTTCATGGAGACTTAGTCATCTAGGCAATACCAGCTTTGGTTCTGCTCTATAGACATGAGAAACATCAAGCGGTAGAGTGTCAAAGGAAAGTTTTCTGTTCCATGGCTCTTTCGTGGAAATCAAGCCAAATAGGAAGTAATCACCTTTATTCTTGGTGTGGTGACAAGGAAAACACATCCATGTGCAAAGTGCAAACCGGTACTGCAAAAGGCAAGTAAGTGTCTGCAGCAGCTTCTCTGCTTCCTGGGAACACAACCAAACAGACAAGAATTGTGTTTTGATCAACTCCAGAAAGCACGACATAGAAACAAAAAGCAGAGATCACTGTTCACTGGGAAAAGCCAAGCTTTGTGTTACAGAGCTCTTTCATGGAAATTAAGCAAATTAGGCAGTAACAGCTTTGGTTCTTCTTCTAAGGACATGAAAGACACCAACCGGTGCAGTGTATAAGCCAGTAGTGGCTAAGGCAAAAAACTGTCTGCAGCAGCTTCTCTCTTTCCTGGGAACACAAACAAACAGACAAGAACTGTGATTTGATCAACTCCAGAAAGTAACACATTGAAACCAAATGCAGACTTCAGTGTTCAAGCTGAAAAGCAAAGCTTGATGTTACAGAGCACTTTCATGGAGACTTAGTCATCTAGGCAATACCAGCTTTGGTTCTGCTCTATAGACATGAGAAACATCAAGCGGTAGAGTGTCAAAGGAAAGTTTTCTGTTCCATGGCTCTTTCATGGAAATCAAGCCAAATAGGAAGTAATCACCTTTATTCTTGGTGTGGTGACAAGGAAAACACATCCATGTGCAAAGTGCAAACCGGTACTGCAAAAGGCAAGTAAGTGTCTGCAGCAGCTTCTCTGCTTCCTGGGAACACAACCAAACAGACAAGAATTGTGTTTTGATCAACTCCAGAAAGCACGACACAGAAACAAAAAGCAGAGATCACTGTTCACTGGGAAAAGCCAAGCTTTGTGTTACAGAGCTCTTTCATGGAAATTAAGCAAATTAGGCAGTAACAGCTTTGGTTCTTCTTCTAAGGACATGAAAGACACCAACCGGTGCAGTGTATAAGCCAGTAGTGGCTAAGGCAAAAAACTGTCTGCAGCAGCTTCTCTCTTTCCTGGGAACACAAACAAACAGACAGGAACTGTGATTTGATCAACTCCAGAAAGTAACACATTGAAACCAAATGCAGACTTCAGTGTTCAAGCTGAAAAGCAAAGCTTGATGTTCCAGAGCACTTTCATGGAGACTTAGTCATCTAGGCAATACCAGCTTTGGTTCTGCTCTATAGACATGAGAAACATCAAGCGGTAGAGTGTCAAAGGAAAGTTTTCTGTTCCATGGCTCTTTCATGGAAATCAAGCCAAATAGGAAGTAATCACCTTTATTCTTGGTGTGGTGACAAGGAAAACACATCCATGTGCAAAGTGCAAACCGGTACTGCAAAAGGCAAGTAAGTGTCTGCAGCAGCTTCTCTGCTTCCTGGGAACACAACCAAACAGACAAGAATTGTGTTTTGATCAACTCCAGAAAGCACGACATAGAAACAAAAAGCAGAGATCACTGTTCACTGGGAAAAGCCAAGCTTTGTGTTACAGAGCTCTTTCATGGAAATTAAGCAAATTAGGCAGTAACAGCTTTGGTTCTTCTTCTAAGGACATGAAAGACACCAACCGGTGCAGTGTATAAGCCAGTAGTGGCTAAGGCAAAAAACTGTCTGCAGCAGCTTCTCTCTTTCCTGGGAACACAAACAAACAGACAAGAACTGTGATTTGATCAACTCCAGAAAGTAACACATTGAAACCAAATGCAGACTTCAGTGTTCAAGCTGAAAAGCAAAGCTTGATGTTCCAGAGCACTTTCATGGAGACTTAGTCATCTAGGCAATACCAGCTTTGGTTCTGCTCTATAGACATGAGAAACATCAAGCGGTAGAGTGTCAAAGGAAAGTTTTCTGTTCCATGGCTCTTTCATGGAAATCAAGCCAAATAGGAAGTAATCACCTTTATTCTTGGTGTGGTGACAAGGAAAACACATCCATGTGCAAAGTGCAAACCGGTACTGCAAAAGGCAAGTAAGTGTCTGCAGCAGCTTCTCTGCTTCCTGGGAACACAACCAAACAGACAAGAATTGTGTTTTGATCAACTCCAGAAAGCACGACATAGAAACAAAAAGCAGAGATCACTGTTCACTGGGAAAAGCCAAGCTTTGTGTTACAGAGCTCTTTCATGGAAATTAAGCAAATTAGGCAGTAACAGCTTTGGTTCTTCTTCTAAGGACATGAAAGACACCAACCGGTGCAGTGTATAAGCCAGTAGTGGCTAAGGCAAAAAACTGTCTGCAGCAGCTTCTCTCTTTCCTGGGAACACAAACAAACAGACAGGAACTGTGATTTGATCAACTCCAGAAAGTAACACATTGAAACCAAATGCAGACTTCAGTGTTCAAGCTGAAAAGCAAAGCTTGATGTTACAGAGCACTTTCATGGAGACTTAGTCATCTAGGCAATACCAGCTTTGGTTCTGCTCTATAGACATGAGAAACATCAAGCGGTAGAGTGTCAAAGGAAAGTTTTCTGTTCCATGGCTCTTTCATGGAAATCAAGCCAAATAGGAAGTAATCACCTTTATTCTTGGTGTGGTGACAAGGAAAACACATCCATGTGCAAAGTGCAAACCGGTACTGCAAAAGGCAAGTAAGTGTCTGCAGCAGCTTCTCTGCTTCCTGGGAACACAACCAAACAGACAAGAATTGTGTTTTGATCAACTCCAGAAAGCACGACATAGAAACAAAAAGCAGAGATCACTGTTCACTGGGAAAAGCAAAGCTTTATGTTACAGAGCTCTTTCATGGAAATTAAGCAAATTAGGCAGTAACAGCTTTGGTTCTTCTTCTAAGGACATGAAAGACACCAACCGGTGCAGTGTATAAGCCAGTAGTGGCTAAGGCAAAAAACTGTCTGCAGCAGCTTCTCTCTTTCCTGGGAACACAAACAAACAGACAGGAACTGTGATTTGATCAACTCCAGAAAGTAACACATTGAAACCAAATGCAGACTTCAGTGTTCAAGCTGAAAAGCAAAGCTTGATGTTACAGAGCACTTTCATGGAGACTTAGTCATCTAGGCAATACCAGCTTTGGTTCTGCTCTATAGACATGAGAAACATCAAGCGGTAGAGTGTCAAAGGAAAGTTTTCTGTTCCATGGCTCTTTCATGGAAATCAAGCCAAATAGGAAGTAATCACCTTTATTCTTGGTGTGGTGACAAGGAAAACACATCCATGTGCAAAGTGCAAACCGGTACTGCAAAAGGCAAGTAAGTGTCTGCAGCAGCTTCTCTGCTTCCTGGGAACACAAACAAACAGACAAGAATTGTGTTTTGATCAACTCCAGAAAGCACGACATAGAAACAAAAAGCAGAGATCACTGTTCACTCGGAAAAGCCAAGCTTTATGTTACAGAGCTCTTTCATGGAAATTAAGCAAATTAGGCAGTAACAGCTTTGGTTCTTCTTCTAAGGACATGAAAGACACCAACCGGTGCAGTGTATAAGCCAGTAGTGGCTAAGGCAAAAAACTGTCTGCAGCAGCTTCTCTCTTTCCTGGGAACACAAACAAACAGACAAGAACTGTGATTTGATCAACTCCAGAAAGTAACACATTGAAACCAAATGAAGACTTCAGTGTTCAAGCTGAAAAGCAAAGCTTGATGTTACAGAGCACTTTCATGGAGACTTAGTCATCTAGGCAATACCAGCTTTGGTTCTGCTCTATAGACATGAGAAACATCAAGCGATAGAGTGTCAAAGGAAAGTTTTCTGTTCCATGGCTCTTTCATGGAAATCAAGCCAAATAGGAAGTAATCACCTTTCTTCTTGGTGTGGTTACAAGAAAAACACATCCATGTGCAAAGTGTCAACCGGTACTGCAAAAGGCAAGTAAGTGTCTGCAGCAGCTTCTCTGCTTCCTGGGAACACAACCAAACAGACAAGAATTGTGTTTTGATCAACTCCAGAAAGCACGACATAGAAACAAAAAGCAGAGATCACTGTTCACTGGGAAAAGCAAAGCTTTATGTCACAGAGCTCTTTCATGGAAATTAAGCAAATTAGGCAGCAGCAGTTTTGGTTCTTCTTCTAAGGACATGAAAGACACCAACCGGTGCAGTGTATAAGCCAGTAGTGGCTAAGGCAAAAAACTGTCTGCAGCAGCTTCTCTCTTTCCTGGGAACACAAACAAACAGACAAGAACTGTGATTTGATCAACTCCAGAAAGTAACACATTGAAACCAAATGCAGACTTCAGTGTTCAAGCTGAAAAGCAAAGCTTGATGTTACAGAGCACTTTCATGGAGACTTAGTCATCTAGGCAATACCAGCTTTGGTTCTGCTCTATAGACATGAGAAACATCAAGCGGTAGAGTGTCAAAGGAAAGTTTTCTGTTCCATGGCTCTTTCATGGAAATCAAGCCAAATAGGAAGTAATCACCTTTATTCTTGGTGTGGTGACAAGGAAAACACATCCATGTGCAAAGTGCAAACCGGTACTGCAAAAGGCAAGTAAGTGTCTGCAGCAGCTTCTCTGCTTCCTGGGAACACAACCAAACAGACAAGAATTGTGTTTTGATCAACTCCAGAAAGCACGACATAGAAACAAAAAGCAGAGATCACTGTTCACTGGGAAAAGCAAAGCTTTATGTTACAGAGCTCTTTCATGGAAATTAAGCAAATTAGGCAGTAACAGCTTTGGTTCTTCTTCTAAGGACATGAAAGACACCAACCGGTGCAGTGTATAAGCAAGTAGTGGCTAAGGCAAAAAACTGTCTGCAGCAGCTTCTCTCTTTCCTGGGAACACAAACAAACAGACAAGAACTGTGATTGGATCAACTCCAGAAAGTAACACATTGAAACCAAATGCAGACTTCAGTGTTCAAGCTGAAAAGCAAAGCTTGATGTTCCAGAGCACTTTCATGGAGACTTAGTCATCTAGGCAATACCAGCTTTGGTTCTGCTCTATAGACATGAGAAACATCAAGCGGTAGAGTGTCAAAGGAAAGTTTTCTGTTCCATGGCTCTTTCATGGAAATCAAGCCAAATAGGAAGTAATCACCTTTATTCTTGGTGTGGTGACAAGGAAAACACATCCATGTGCAAAGTGCAAACCGGTACTGCAAAAGGCAAGTAAGTGTCTGCAGCAGCTTCTCTGCTTCCTGGGAACACAACCAAACAGACAAGAATTGTGTTTTGATCAACTCCAGAAAGCACGACATAGAAACAAAAAGCAGAGCTCACTGTTCACTGGGAAAAGCAAAGCTTTATGTTACAGAGCTCTTTCATGGAAATTAAGCAAATTAGGCAGTAACAGCTTTGGTTCTTCTTCTAAGGACATGAAAGACACCAACCGGTGCAGTGTATAAGCCAGTAGTGGCTAAGGCAAAAAACTGTCTGCAGCAGCTTCTCTCTTTCCTGGGAACACAAACAAACAGACAAGAACTGTGATTTGATCAACTCCAGAAAGTAACACATTGAAACCAAATGCAGACTTCAGTGTTCAAGCTGAAAAGCAAAGCTTGATGTTACAGAGCACTTTCATGGAGACTTAGTCATCTAGGCAATACCAGCTTTGGTTCTGCTCTATAGACATGAGAAACATCAAGCGGTAGAGTGTCAAAGGAAAGTTTTCTGTTCCATGGCTCTTTCATGGAAATCAAGCCAAATAGGAAGTAATCACCTTTATTCTTGGTGTGGTGACAAGGAAAACACATCCATGTGCAAAGTGTAAACCGGTACTGCAAAAGGCAAGTAAGTTTCTGCAGCAGCTTCTCTGCTTCCTGGGAACACAAACAAACAGACAAGAATTGTGTTTTGATCAACTCCAGAAAGCACGACATAGAAACAAAAAGCAGAGATCACTGTTCACTGGGAAAAGCAAAGCTTTGTGTTACAGAGCTCTTTCATGGAAATTAAGCAAATTAGGCAGTAACAGCTTTGGTTCTTCTTCTAAGGACATGAAAGACACCAACCGGCGCAGTGTATAAGCCAGTAGTGGCTAAGGCAAAAAACTGTCTGCAGCAGCTTCTCTCTTTCCTGGGAACACAAACAAACAGACAGGAACTGTGATTTGATCAACTCCAGAAAGTAACACATTGAAACCAAATGCAGACTTCAGTGTTCAAGCTGAAAAGCAAAGCTTGATGTTACAGAGCACTTTCATGGAGACTTAGTCATCTAGGCAATACCAGCTTTGGTTCTGCTCTATAGACATGAGAAACATCAAGCGGTAGAGTGTCAAAGGAAAGTTTTCTGTTCCATGGCTCTTTCATGGAAATCAAGCCAAATAGGAAGTAATCACCTTTATTCTTGGTGTGGTGACAAGGAAAACACATCCATGTGCAAAGTGCAAACCGGTACTGCAAAAGGCAAGTAAGTGTCTGCAGCAGCTTCTCTGCTTCCTGGGAACACAACCAAACAGACAAGAATTGTGTTTTGATCAACTCCAGAAAGCACGACATAGAAACAAAAAGCAGAGATCACTGTTCACTGGGAAAAGCAAAGCTTTATGTTACAGAGCTCTTTCATGGAAATTAAGCAAATTAGGCAGTAACAGCTTTGGTTCTTCTTCTAAGGACATGAAAGACACCAACCGGTGCAGTGTATAAGCAAGTAGTGGCTAAGGCAAAAAACTGTCTGCAGCAGCTTCTCTCTTTCCTGGGAACACAAACAAACAGACAGGAACTGTGATTTGATCAACTCCAGAAAGTAACACATTGAAACCAAATGAAGACTTCAGTGTTCAAGCTGAAAAGCAAAGCTTGATGTTACAGAGCACTTTCATGGAGACTTAGTCATCTAGGCAATACCAGCTTTGGTTCTGCTCTATAGACATGAGAAACATCAAGCGATAGAGTGTCAAAGGAAAGTTTTCTGTTCCATGGCTCTTTCATGGAAATCAAGCCAAATAGGAAGTAATCACCTTTCTTCTTGGTGTGGTGACAAGGAAAACACATCCATGTGCAAAGTGTAAACCGGTACTGCAAAAGGCAAGTAAGTGTCTGCAGCAGCTTCTCTGCTTCCTGGGAACACAACCAAACAGACAAGAATTGTGTTTTGATCAACTCCAGAAAGCACGACATAGAAACAAAAAGCAGAGATCACTGTTCACTGGGAAAAGCAAAGCTTTATGTCACAGAGCTCTTTCATGGAAATTAAGCAAATTAGGCAGCAGCAGTTTTGGTTCTTCTTCTAAGGACATGAAAGACACCAACCGGTGCAGTGTATAAGCCAGTAGTGGCTAAGGCAAAAAACTGTCTGCAGCAGCTTCTCTCTTTCCTGGGAACACAAACAAACAGACAAGAACTGTGATTTGATCAACTCCAGAAAGTAACACATTGAAACCAAATGCAGACTTCAGTGTTCAAGCTGAAAAGCAAAGCTTGATGTTACAGAGCACTTTCATGGAGACTTAGTCATCTAGGCAATACCACCTTTGGTTCTGCTCTATAGACATGAGAAACATCAAGCGGTAGAGTGTCAAAGGAAAGTTTTCTGTTCCATGGCTCTTTCATGGAAATCAAGCCAAATAGGAAGTAATCACCTTTATTCTTGGTGTGGTGACAAGGAAAACACATCCATGTGCAAAGTGCAAACCGGTACTGCAAAAGGCAAGTAAGTGTCTGCAGCAGCTTCTCTGCTTCCTGGGAACACAACCAAACAGACAAGAATTGTGTTTTGATCAACTCCAGAAAGCACGACATAGAAACAAAAAGCAGAGATCACTGTTCACTGGGAAAAGCAAAGCTTTATGTTACAGAGCTCTTTCATGGAAATTAAGCAAATTAGGCAGTAACAGCTTTGGTTCTTCTTCTAAGGACATGAAAGACACCAACCGGTGCAGTGTATAAGCAAGTAGTGGCTAAGGCAAAAAACTGTCTGCAGCAGCTTCTCTCTTTCCTGGGAACACAAACAAACAGACAAGAACTGTGATTGGATCAACTCCAGAAAGTAACACATTGAAACCAAATGCAGACTTCAGTGTTCAAGCTGAAAAGCAAAGCTTGATGTTCCAGAGCACTTTCATGGAGACTTAGTCATCTAGGCAATACCAGCTTTGGTTCTGCTCTATAGACATGAGAAACATCAAGCGGTAGAGTGTCAAAGGAAAGTTTTCTGTTCCATGGCTCTTTCATGGAAATCAAGCCAAATAGGAAGTAATCACCTTTATTCTTGGTGTGGTGACAAGGAAAACACATCCATGTGCAAAGTGCAAACCGGTACTGCAAAAGGCAAGTAAGTGTCTGCAGCAGCTTCTCTGCTTCCTGGGAACACAACCAAACAGACAAGAATTGTGTTTTGATCAACTCCAGAAAGCACGACATAGAAACAAAAAGCAGAGATCACTGTTCACTGGGAAAAGCAAAGCTTTATGTTACAGAGCTCTTTCATGGAAATTAAGCAAATTAGGCAGTAACAGCTTTGGTTCTTCTTCTAAGGACATGAAAGACACCAACCGGTGCAGTGTATAAGCCAGTAGTGGCTAAGGCAAAAAACTGTCTGCAGCAGCTTCTCTCTTTCCTGGGAACACAAACAAACAGACAAGAACTGTGATTTGATCAACTCCAGAAAGTAACACATTGAAACCAAATGCAGACTTCAGTGTTCAAGCTGAAAAGCAAAGCTTGATGTTACAGAGCACTTTCATGGAGACTTAGTCATCTAGGCAATACCAGCTTTGGTTCTGCTCTATAGACATGAGAAACATCAAGCGGTAGAGTGTCAAAGGAAAGTTTTCTGTTCCATGGCTCTTTCATGGAAATCAAGCCAAATAGGAAGTAATCACCTTTATTCTTGGTGTGGTGACAAGGAAAACACATCCATGTGCAAAGTGTAAACCGGTACTGCAAAAGGCAAGTAAGTTTCTGCAGCAGCTTCTCTGCTTCCTGGGAACACAAACAAACAGACAAGAATTGTGTTTTGATCAACTCCAGAAAGCACGACATAGAAACAAAAAGCAGAGATCACTGTTCACTGGGAAAAGCAAAGCTTTGTGTTACAGAGCTCTTTCATGGAAATTAAGCAAATTAGGCAGTAACAGCTTTGGTTCTTCTTCTAAGGACATGAAAGACACCAACCGGCGCAGTGTATAAGCCAGTAGTGGCTAAGGCAAAAAACTGTCTGCAGCAGCTTCTCTCTTTCCTGGGAACACAAACAAACAGACAGGAACTGTGATTTGATCAACTCCAGAAAGTAACACATTGAAACCAAATGCAGACTTCAGTGTTCAAGCTGAAAAGCAAAGCTTGATGTTACAGAGCACTTTCATGGAGACTTAGTCATCTAGGCAATACCAGCTTTGGTTCTGCTCTATAGACATGAGAAACATCAAGCGATAGAGTGTCAAAGGAAAGTTTTCTGTTCCATGGCTCTTTCATGGAAATCAAGCCAAATAGGAAGTAATCACCTTTATTCTTGGTGTGGTGACAAGGAAAACACATCCATGTGCAAAGTGCAAACCGGTACTGCAAAAGGCAAGTAAGTGTCTGCAGCAGCTTCTCTGCTTCCTGGGAACACAACCAAACAGACAAGAATTGTGTTTTGATCAACTCCAGAAAGCACGACATAGAAACAAAAAGCAGAGATCACTGTTCACTGGGAAAAGCAAAGCTTTATGTTACAGAGCTCTTTCATGGAAATTAAGCAAATTAGGCAGTAACAGCTTTGGTTCTTCTTCTAAGGACATGAAAGACACCAACCGGTGCAGTGTATAAGCAAGTAGTGGCTAAGGCAAAAAACTGTCTGCAGCAGCTTCTCTCTTTCCTGGGAACACAAACAAACAGACAGGAACTGTGATTTGATCAACTCCAGAAAGTAACACATTGAAACCAAATGAAGACTTCAGTGTTCAAGCTGAAAAGCAAAGCTTGATGTTACAGAGCACTTTCATGGAGACTTAGTCATCTAGGCAATACCAGCTTTGGTTCTGCTCTATAGACATGAGAAACATCAAGCGATAGAGTGTCAAAGGAAAGTTTTCTGTTCCATGGCTCTTTCATGGAAATCAAGCCAAATAGGAAGTAATCACCTTTCTTCTTGGTGTGGTTACAAGAAAAACACATCCATGTGCAAAGTGTCAACCGGTACTGCAAAAGGCAAGTAAGTGTCTGCAGCAGCTTCTCTGCTTCCTGGGAACACAACCAAACAGACAAGAATTGTGTTTTGATCAACTCCAGAAAGCACGACATAGAAACAAAAAGCAGAGATCACTGTTCACTGGGAAAAGCAAAGCTTTATGTCACAGAGCTCTTTCATGGAAATTAAGCAAATTAGGCAGCAGCAGTTTTGGTTCTTCTTCTAAGGACATGAAAGACACCAACCGGTGCAGTGTATAAGCCAGTAGTGGCTAAGGCAAAAAACTGTCTGCAGCAGCTTCTCTCTTTCCTGGGAACACAAACAAACAGACAAGAACTGTGATTTGATCAACTCCAGAAAGTAACACATTGAAACCAAATGCAGACTTCAGTGTTCAAGCTGAAAAGCAAAGCTTGATGTTACAGAGCACTTTCATGGAGACTTAGTCATCTAGGCAATACCAGCTTTGGTTCTGCTCTATAGACATGAGAAACATCAAGCGGTAGAGTGTCAAAGGAAAGTTTTCTGTTCCATGGCTCTTTCATGGAAATCAAGCCAAATAGGAAGTAATCACCTTTATTCTTGGTGTGGTGACAAGGAAAACACATCCATGTGCAAAGTGCAAACCGGTACTGCAAAAGGCAAGTAAGTGTCTGCAGCAGCTTCTCTGCTTCCTGGGAACACAACCAAACAGACAAGAATTGTGTTTTGATCAACTCCAGAAAGCACGACATAGAAACAAAAAGCAGAGATCACTGTTCACTGGGAAAAGCAAAGCTTTATGTTACAGAGCTCTTTCATGGAAATTAAGCAAATTAGGCAGTAACAGCTTTGGTTCTTCTTCTAAGGACATGAAAGACACCAACCGGTGCAGTGTATAAGCAAGTAGTGGCTAAGGCAAAAAACTGTCTGCAGCAGCTTCTCTCTTTCCTGGGAACACAAACAAACAGACAAGAACTGTGATTGGATCAACTCCAGAAAGTAACACATTGAAACCAAATGCAGACTTCAGTGTTCAAGCTGAAAAGCAAAGCTTGATGTTACAGAGCACTTTCATGGAGACTTAGTCATCTAGGCAATACCAGCTTTGGTTCTGCTCTATAGACATGAGAAACATCAAGCGGTAGAGTGTCAAAGGAAAGTTTTCTGTTCCATGGCTCTTTCATGGAAATCAAGCCAAATAGGAAGTAATCACCTTTATTCTTGGTGTGGTGACAAGGAAAACACATCCATGTGCAAAGTGCAAACCGGTACTGCAAAAGGCAAGTAAGTGTCTGCAGCAGCTTCTCTGCTTCCTGGGAACACAACCAAACAGACAAGAATTGTGTTTTGATCAACTCCAGAAAGCACGACATAGAAACAAAAAGCAGAGATCACTGTTCACTGGGAAAAGCAAAGCTTTATGTTACAGAGCTCTTTCATGGAAATTAAGCAAATTAGGCAGTAACAGCTTTGGTTCTTCTTCTAAGGACATGAAAGACACCAACCGGTGCAGTGTATAAGCCAGTAGTGGCTAAGGCAAAAAACTGTCTGCAGCAGCTTCTCTCTTTCCTGGGAACACAAACAAACAGACAAGAACTGTGATTTGATCAACTCCAGAAAGTAACACATTGAAACCAAATGCAGACTTCAGTGTTCAAGCTGAAAAGCAAAGCTTGATGTTACAGAGCACTTTCATGGAGACTTAGTCATCTAGGCAATACCAGCTTTGGTTCTGCTCTATAGACATGAGAAACATCAAGCGGTAGAGTGTCAAAGGAAAGTTTTCTGTTCCATGGCTCTTTCATGGAAATCAAGCCAAATAGGAAGTAATCACCTTTATTCTTGGTGTGGTGACAAGGAAAACACATCCATGTGCAAAGTGCAAACCGGTACTGCAAAAGGCAAGTAAGTGTCTGCAGCAGCTTCTCTGCTTCCTGGGAACACAACCAAACAGACAAGAATTGTGTTTTGATCAACTCCAGAAAGCACGACATAGAAACAAAAAGCAGAGCTCACTGTTCACTGGGAAAAGCAAAGCTTTATGTTACAGAGCTCTTTCATGGAAATTAAGCAAATTAGGCAGTAACAGCTTTGGTTCTTCTTCTAAGGACATGAAAGACACCAACCGGTGCAGTGTATAAGCCAGTAGTGGCTAAGGCAAAAAACTGTCTGCAGCAGCTTCTCTCTTTCCTGGGAACACAAACAAACAGACAAGAACTGTGATTTGATCAACTCCAGAAAGTAACACATTGAAACCAAATGCAGACTTCAGTGTTCAAGCTGAAAAGCAAAGCTTGATGTTACAGAGCACTTTCATGGAGACTTAGTCATCTAGGCAATACCAGCTTTGGTTCTGCTCTATAGACATGAGAAACATCAAGCGGTAGAGTGTCAAAGGAAAGTTTTCTGTTCCATGGCTCTTTCATGGAAATCAAGCCAAATAGGAAGTAATCACCTTTATTCTTGGTGTGGTGACAAGGAAAACACATCCATGTGCAAAGTGTAAACCGGTACTGCAAAAGGCAAGTAAGTTTCTGCAGCAGCTTCTCTGCTTCCTGGGAACACAAACAAACAGACAAGAATTGTGTTTTGATCAACTCCAGAAAGCACGACATAGAAACAAAAAGCAGAGATCACTGTTCACTGGGAAAAGCAAAGCTTTGTGTTACAGAGCTCTTTCATGGAAATTAAGCAAATTAGGCAGTAACAGCTTTGGTTCTTCTTCTAAGGACATGAAAGACACCAACCGGCGCAGTGTATAAGCCAGTAGTGGCTAAGGCAAAAAACTGTCTGCAGCAGCTTCTCTCTTTCCTGGGAACACAAACAAACAGACAGGAACTGTGATTTGATCAACTCCAGAAAGTAACACATTGAAACCAAATGCAGACTTCAGTGTTCAAGCTGAAAAGCAAAGCTTGATGTTACAGAGCACTTTCATGGAGACTTAGTCATCTAGGCAATACCAGCTTTGGTTCTGCTCTATAGACATGAGAAACATCAAGCGGTAGAGTGTCAAAGGAAAGTTTTCTGTTCCATGGCTCTTTCATGGAAATCAAGCCAAATAGGAAGTAATCACCTTTATTCTTGGTGTGGTGACAAGGAAAACACATCCATGTGCAAAGTGCAAACCGGTACTGCAAAAGGCAAGTAAGTGTCTGCAGCAGCTTCTCTGCTTCCTGGGAACACAACCAAACAGACAAGAATTGTGTTTTGATCAACTCCAGAAAGCACGACATAGAAACAAAAAGCAGAGATCACTGTTCACTGGGAAAAGCAAAGCTTTATGTTACAGAGCTCTTTCATGGAAATTAAGCAAATTAGGCAGTAACAGCTTTGGTTCTTCTTCTAAGGACATGAAAGACACCAACCGGTGCAGTGTATAAGCAAGTAGTGGCTAAGGCAAAAAACTGTCTGCAGCAGCTTCTCTCTTTCCTGGGAACACAAACAAACAGACAGGAACTGTGATTTGATCAACTCCAGAAAGTAACACATTGAAACCAAATGAAGACTTCAGTGTTCAAGCTGAAAAGCAAAGCTTGATGTTACAGAGCACTTTCATGGAGACTTAGTCATCTAGGCAATACCAGCTTTGGTTCTGCTCTATAGACATGAGAAACATCAAGCGATAGAGTGTCAAAGGAAAGTTTTCTGTTCCATGGCTCTTTCATGGAAATCAAGCCAAATAGGAAGTAATCACCTTTCTTCTTGGTGTGGTGACAAGGAAAACACATCCATGTGCAAAGTGTAAACCGGTACTGCAAAAGGCAAGTAAGTGTCTGCAGCAGCTTCTCTGCTTCCTGGGAACACAACCAAACAGACAAGAATTGTGTTTTGATCAACTCCAGAAAGCACGACATAGAAACAAAAAGCAGAGATCACTGTTCACTGGGAAAAGCAAAGCTTTATGTCACAGAGCTCTTTCATGGAAATTAAGCAAATTAGGCAGCAGCAGTTTTGGTTCTTCTTCTAAGGACATGAAAGACACCAACCGGTGCAGTGTATAAGCCAGTAGTGGCTAAGGCAAAAAACTGTCTGCAGCAGCTTCTCTCTTTCCTGGGAACACAAACAAACAGACAAGAACTGTGATTTGATCAACTCCAGAAAGTAACACATTGAAACCAAATGCAGACTTCAGTGTTCAAGCTGAAAAGCAAAGCTTGATGTTACAGAGCACTTTCATGGAGACTTAGTCATCTAGGCAATACCACCTTTGGTTCTGCTCTATAGACATGAGAAACATCAAGCGGTAGAGTGTCAAAGGAAAGTTTTCTGTTCCATGGCTCTTTCATGGAAATCAAGCCAAATAGGAAGTAATCACCTTTATTCTTGGTGTGGTGACAAGGAAAACACATCCATGTGCAAAGTGCAAACCGGTACTGCAAAAGGCAAGTAAGTGTCTGCAGCAGCTTCTCTGCTTCCTGGGAACACAACCAAACAGACAAGAATTGTGTTTTGATCAACTCCAGAAAGCACGACATAGAAACAAAAAGCAGAGATCACTGTTCACTGGGAAAAGCAAAGCTTTATGTTACAGAGCTCTTTCATGGAAATTAAGCAAATTAGGCAGTAACAGCTTTGGTTCTTCTTCTAAGGACATGAAAGACACCAACCGGTGCAGTGTATAAGCAAGTAGTGGCTAAGGCAAAAAACTGTCTGCAGCAGCTTCTCTCTTTCCTGGGAACACAAACAAACAGACAAGAACTGTGATTGGATCAACTCCAGAAAGTAACACATTGAAACCAAATGCAGACTTCAGTGTTCAAGCTGAAAAGCAAAGCTTGATGTTCCAGAGCACTTTCATGGAGACTTAGTCATCTAGGCAATACCAGCTTTGGTTCTGCTCTATAGACATGAGAAACATCAAGCGGTAGAGTGTCAAAGGAAAGTTTTCTGTTCCATGGCTCTTTCATGGAAATCAAGCCAAATAGGAAGTAATCACCTTTATTCTTGGTGTGGTGACAAGGAAAACACATCCATGTGCAAAGTGCAAACCGGTACTGCAAAAGGCAAGTAAGTGTCTGCAGCAGCTTCTCTGCTTCCTGGGAACACAACCAAACAGACAAGAATTGTGTTTTGATCAACTCCAGAAAGCACGACATAGAAACAAAAAGCAGAGATCACTGTTCACTGGGAAAAGCAAAGCTTTATGTTACAGAGCTCTTTCATGGAAATTAAGCAAATTAGGCAGTAACAGCTTTGGTTCTTCTTCTAAGGACATGAAAGACACCAACCGGTGCAGTGTATAAGCCAGTAGTGGCTAAGGCAAAAAACTGTCTGCAGCAGCTTCTCTCTTTCCTGGGAACACAAACAAACAGACAAGAACTGTGATTTGATCAACTCCAGAAAGTAACACATTGAAACCAAATGCAGACTTCAGTGTTCAAGCTGAAAAGCAAAGCTTGATGTTACAGAGCACTTTCATGGAGACTTAGTCATCTAGGCAATACCAGCTTTGGTTCTGCTCTATAGACATGAGAAACATCAAGCGGTAGAGTGTCAAAGGAAAGTTTTCTGTTCCATGGCTCTTTCATGGAAATCAAGCCAAATAGGAAGTAATCACCTTTATTCTTGGTGTGGTGACAAGGAAAACACATCCATGTGCAAAGTGTAAACCGGTACTGCAAAAGGCAAGTAAGTTTCTGCAGCAGCTTCTCTGCTTCCTGGGAACACAAACAAACAGACAAGAATTGTGTTTTGATCAACTCCAGAAAGCACGACATAGAAACAAAAAGCAGAGATCACTGTTCACTGGGAAAAGCAAAGCTTTGTGTTACAGAGCTCTTTCATGGAAATTAAGCAAATTAGGCAGTAACAGCTTTGGTTCTTCTTCTAAGGACATGAAAGACACCAACCGGCGCAGTGTATAAGCCAGTAGTGGCTAAGGCAAAAAACTGTCTGCAGCAGCTTCTCTCTTTCCTGGGAACACAAACAAACAGACAGGAACTGTGATTTGATCAACTCCAGAAAGTAACACATTGAAACCAAATGCAGACTTCAGTGTTCAAGCTGAAAAGCAAAGCTTGATGTTACAGAGCACTTTCATGGAGACTTAGTCATCTAGGCAATACCAGCTTTGGTTCTGCTCTATAGACATGAGAAACATCAAGCGATAGAGTGTCAAAGGAAAGTTTTCTGTTCCATGGCTCTTTCATGGAAATCAAGCCAAATAGGAAGTAATCACCTTTATTCTTGGTGTGGTGACAAGGAAAACACATCCATGTGCAAAGTGCAAACCGGTACTGCAAAAGGCAAGTAAGTGTCTGCAGCAGCTTCTCTGCTTCCTGGGAACACAACCAAACAGACAAGAATTGTGTTTTGATCAACTCCAGAAAGCACGACATAGAAACAAAAAGCAGAGATCACTGTTCACTGGGAAAAGCAAAGCTTTATGTTACAGAGCTCTTTCATGGAAATTAAGCAAATTAGGCAGTAACAGCTTTGGTTCTTCTTCTAAGGACATGAAAGACACCAACCGGTGCAGTGTATAAGCAAGTAGTGGCTAAGGCAAAAAACTGTCTGCAGCAGCTTCTCTCTTTCCTGGGAACACAAACAAACAGACAGGAACTGTGATTTGATCAACTCCAGAAAGTAACACATTGAAACCAAATGAAGACTTCAGTGTTCAAGCTGAAAAGCAAAGCTTGATGTTACAGAGCACTTTCATGGAGACTTAGTCATCTAGGCAATACCAGCTTTGGTTCTGCTCTATAGACATGAGAAACATCAAGCGATAGAGTGTCAAAGGAAAGTTTTCTGTTCCATGGCTCTTTCATGGAAATCAAGCCAAATAGGAAGTAATCACCTTTCTTCTTGGTGTGGTTACAAGAAAAACACATCCATGTGCAAAGTGTCAACCGGTACCTGCAAAAGGCAAGTAAGTGTCTGCAGCAGCTTCTCTGCTTCCTGGGAACACAACCAAACAGACAAGAATTGTGTTTTGATCAACTCCAGAAAGCACGACATAGAAACAAAAAGCAGAGATCACTGTTCACTGGGAAAAGCAAAGCTTTATGTCACAGAGCTCTTTCATGGAAATTAAGCAAATTAGGCAGCAGCAGTTTTGGTTCTTCTTCTAAGGACATGAAAGACACCAACCGGTGCAGTGTATAAGCCAGTAGTGGCTAAGGCAAAAAACTGTCTGCAGCAGCTTCTCTCTTTCCTGGGAACACAAACAAACAGACAAGAACTGTGATTTGATCAACTCCAGAAAGTAACACATTGAAACCAAATGCAGACTTCAGTGTTCAAGCTGAAAAGCAAAGCTTGATGTTACAGAGCACTTTCATGGAGACTTAGTCATCTAGGCAATACCAGCTTTGGTTCTGCTCTATAGACATGAGAAACATCAAGCGGTAGAGTGTCAAAGGAAAGTTTTCTGTTCCATGGCTCTTTCATGGAAATCAAGCCAAATAGGAAGTAATCACCTTTATTCTTGGTGTGGTGACAAGGAAAACACATCCATGTGCAAAGTGCAAACCGGTACTGCAAAAGGCAAGTAAGTGTCTGCAGCAGCTTCTCTGCTTCCTGGGAACACAACCAAACAGACAAGAATTGTGTTTTGATCAACTCCAGAAAGCACGACATAGAAACAAAAAGCAGAGATCACTGTTCACTGGGAAAAGCAAAGCTTTATGTTACAGAGCTCTTTCATGGAAATTAAGCAAATTAGGCAGTAACAGCTTTGGTTCTTCTTCTAAGGACATGAAAGACACCAACCGGTGCAGTGTATAAGCAAGTAGTGGCTAAGGCAAAAAACTGTCTGCAGCAGCTTCTCTCTTTCCTGGGAACACAAACAAACAGACAAGAACTGTGATTGGATCAACTCCAGAAAGTAACACATTGAAACCAAATGCAGACTTCAGTGTTCAAGCTGAAAAGCAAAGCTTGATGTTACAGAGCACTTTCATGGAGACTTAGTCATCTAGGCAATACCAGCTTTGGTTCTGCTCTATAGACATGAGAAACATCAAGCGGTAGAGTGTCAAAGGAAAGTTTTCTGTTCCATGGCTCTTTCATGGAAATCAAGCCAAATAGGAAGTAATCACCTTTATTCTTGGTGTGGTGACAAGGAAAACACATCCATGTGCAAAGTGCAAACCGGTACTGCAAAAGGCAAGTAAGTGTCTGCAGCAGCTTCTCTGCTTCCTGGGAACACAACCAAACAGACAAGAATTGTGTTTTGATCAACTCCAGAAAGCACGACATAGAAACAAAAAGCAGAGATCACTGTTCACTGGGAAAAGCAAAGCTTTATGTTACAGAGCTCTTTCATGGAAATTAAGCAAATTAGGCAGTAACAGCTTTGGTTCTTCTTCTAAGGACATGAAAGACACCAACCGGTGCAGTGTATAAGCCAGTAGTGGCTAAGGCAAAAAACTGTCTGCAGCAGCTTCTCTCTTTCCTGGGAACACAAACAAACAGACAAGAACTGTGATTTGATCAACTCCAGAAAGTAACACATTGAAACCAAATGCAGACTTCAGTGTTCAAGCTGAAAAGCAAAGCTTGATGTTACAGAGCACTTTCATGGAGACTTAGTCATCTAGGCAATACCAGCTTTGGTTCTGCTCTATAGACATGAGAAACATCAAGCGGTAGAGTGTCAAAGGAAAGTTTTCTGTTCCATGGCTCTTTCATGGAAATCAAGCCAAATAGGAAGTAATCACCTTTATTCTTGGTGTGGTGACAAGGGAAAACACATCCATGTGCAAAGTGTCAACCGGTACTGCAAAAGGCAAGTAAGTGTCTGCAGCAGCTTCTCTGCTTCCTGGGAACACAACCAAACAGACAAGAATTGTGTTTTGATCAACTCCAGAAAGCACGACATAGAAACAAAAAGCAGAGCTCACTGTTCACTGGGAAAAGCAAAGCTTTATGTCACAGAGCTCTTTCATGGAAATTAAGCAAATTAGGCAGCAGCAGTTTTGGTTCTTCTTCTAAGGACATGAAAGACACCAACCGGTGCAGTGTATAAGCCAGTAGTGGCTAAGGCAAAAAACTGTCTGCAGCAGCTTCTCTCTTTCCTGGGAACACAAACAAACAGACAGGAACTGTGATTTGATCAACTCCAGAAAGTAACACATTGAAACCAAATGAAGACTTCAGTGTTCAAGCTGAAAAGCAAAGCTTTATGTTCCAGAGCACTTTCATGGAGACTTAGTAATCTAGGCAATACCAGCTTTGGTTCTGCTCTATAGACATGAGAAACATCAAGCGATAGAGTGTCAAAGGAAAGTTTTCTGTTCCATGGCTCTTTCATGGAAATCAAGCCAAATAGGAAGTAATCACCTTTCTTCTTGGTGTGGTTACAAGAAAAACACATCCATGTGCAAAGTGTCAACCGGTACTGCAAAAGGCAAGTAAGTGTCTGCAGCAGCTTCTCTGCTTCCTGGGAACACAACCAAACAGACAAGAATTGTGTTTTGATCAACTCCAGAAAGCACGACATAGAAACAAAAAGCAGAGATCACTGTTCACTGGGAAAAGCAAAGCTTTATGTTACAGAGCTCTTTCATGGAAATTAAGCAAATTAGGCAGTAACAGCTTTGGTTCTTCTTCTAAGGACATGAAAGACACCAACCGGTGCAGTGTATAAGCCAGTAGTGGCTAAGGCAAAAAACTGTCTGCAGCAGCTTCTCTCTTTCCTGGGAACACAAACAAACAGACAAGAACTGTGATTTGATCAACTCCAGAAAGTAACACATTGAAACCAAATGCAGACTTCAGTGTTCAAGCTGAAAAGCAAAGCTTGATGTTACAGAGCACTTTCATGGAGACTTAGTCATCTAGGCAATACCAGCTTTGGTTCTGCTCTATAGACATGAGAAACATCAAGCGGTAGAGTGTCAAAGGAAAGTTTTCTGTTCCATGGCTCTTTCATGGAAATCAAGCCAAATAGGAAGTAATCACCTTTATTCTTGGTGTGGTGACAAGGAAAGCACATCCATGTGCAAAGTGTCAACCGGTACTGCAAAAGGCAAGTGTCTGCAGCAGCTTCTCTGCTTCCTGGGAACACAACCAAACAGACAAGAATTGTGTTTTGATCAACTCCAGAAAGCACGACATAGAAACAAAAAGCAGAGATCACTGTTCACTGGGAAAAGCCAAGCTTTGTGTTACAGAGCTCTTTCATGGAAATTAAGCAAATTAGGCAGTAACAGCTTTGGTTCTTCTTCTAAGGACATGAAAGACACCAACCGGTGCAGTGTAGAAGCAAGTAGTGGCTAAGGC